>NW_016167239.1:15190-21972 GCF_001687245.7 Rhagoletis zephyria | reverse complement strand
CAGTCTGTTAAAGTAGCAACAGCACCTAGCTACGGTCCTACGACCTTTATTTCATTTAACAACGTATAAGAACATTTTTATACACGACAACTTAGTCGAAGATTAGCTCATAGCGCAAAGTGTTGTTGTTTACAAAAGTGTTTATGCACTCACTCAGGGGTTATTAGCCTTGACACGGTACTCGTATTATAAATGGTTGTGTATATTCATTAATAGTTTAACTTAATTGATGTTAAACATTAAGTAGACGATTCTAGTGAGTATAAAGCTAAGTCATTTTAGATTTTGTAAAAAAAAGTGTCAGTACAAAATAATATTCTAGTAAATAAATTCCACTTTACGTTGAGCTACCTGGTTGACCCTCTTCTATGCTGAAAGCAGAGTTCCCTTCATGCCTTATGAATCATCAAACGTTTATGCATGGGAAAATATTCGCATTGTAATATTTTTTTCTGGGCAAAGAATAGAATGTTTAAAAATATGTAGTTCGAACAATTTTATGTATATTTAAAGCGAAAATAATAAAATTAAAAAAATTAATTCAAAGCTCAACTTTTTAGTATGCGGCCTAAGTAAATATTCGTTATCGTTACTAAAAATTTCAAGACTTTTTATAATTTAAATTGTCGATATGCCTTTACGACTTTCTCACCTCATCAAAATGTTCATCATACGCCCTGTCATACTTTAAAAAAAAAACCTCAAATATGCGTAAAAATGCACAAATAAAATGCTTGCACAAAGCTTTCCCGCTCGATTTTTCACAAGCATTCCGGTCATGCCTTCATTTCAATGTTATTTGATATTATATTTAGTGTTATTTGTTATACAGTATCACATACTTTTTTTTAACAATATGGTATTGCATTTTAAAGATATGTACGTTAGTGTATAATGTGCATATTCAAACTTTTTAAATAGGATATTCATGCTTTCAGCACAGATTCAGATTAATAGTGTTTGGCCGAGCTTCTCCACCGATTTGTGGCGACGCCCTGATGTTGATCAAAGAGCTAAAAAATTTATTTGCTCCTTAGCTCCTTAAAGAAAATTAGATACACTTATTTTTTTTTATTTTTACTACTGAAAACAACCGTGTTAAATCAATTTTCATTCTATTTTTACTGTTCATTGCACAATTCCCAGCAGTCAGGGATAATTGCCACGTCAACTTGAACGGCGATGGAAAAACAATGACTTTCCAACGAGCAGAGATACGTCAATTTTGTCGACAGTGCGGTTTCGTACAATTTTAAGTATCCAGAAACGAACAGAGAACGACTTAAATTTTCATTCATCTTTGTATCCGGAAAACGTTTGAAAATGATGATGAAGGTGCGGCGCGTTCGAATGCCCTCAGGCGTTGCCTTATTTAAGTTTTTTTTTTCGAGCCATGAGAAAGCATCAGTGAAGTGCATCGTATTGAACGAAAAATTCAATAAGACAAATTTCAGAAATACAGCCAAAAACGTATTCGTTTCAAAACAATTTTCGGTTATTGTCTGTAACATACGTTTCCGCCGCACCATTTTCATGGATTTGTATATCGAGCCCTAACCGCGAAAAAAACGTTAGCGATTTTTTTTTATTTGAATACAAAAGTGCTTCTAGAGCATTTAGATGCATATGTGCATCAAAAAAAAAATAAAAAAAAATGTCGTTTTGGGCCGGCACTGTGGCCAATGGTAACCATTAGTTACCGCCTCTACATAAAAGGGATATAAGAGAAGCTACGCATGAATTGAGATGCCATCAACTTCTAAGCTTAAAGTGCGGTTAGACGTAGCAATGCAAGCGCTTTTTCTACGCATTTTGCTGTCAAAGTGTGAAAGCGAAAGTCCACTTTCTCGTACAAATACCTAAAAAGTTCTTGTTGCAGATTTGCAGGAATCACTTTCCAAAATAAAAATTGCAAAGTGTAACTGCAACTGAAAGACCCAAATCGCTTTCGGCAAATAATTTCAATTTGCACTAGCAACTTTCATTTCTGCTCAAAGTGCTGTCAAACTGATACCAGTGTTGCCATGTGAGACGCGGCTTTCGGCGAATCTACATAAAATTATAAAAATAAGTTAAATAAAGTATCAAAAATACTTGTAACTAATTTATTCTGCTGATATAAAGCATTTTAAAATTAATTCATTTGACATTTTGTTTCTGTTTGGTGTGCGTTTTAGCGTTTTAAATAAAGTTTAAACAGAGAAAAAGTAGTATCAGAAAGTTCCTTTTTCGAAAAATAAGAGCGTAGTTCCCAAATGCCAAAAAATTTTACAAAAAAATCATCTACATTGTATTTGCATGATCCCGACTTCTTTTTAATATTTTTGTTGAGCGGATGCGTTAAATTCCATACAAATCCTTTATTTTATTTTACTTCCAGCCATTGTCGCCACAAAAGTTCAAATTGACTCAACCTTTACCACAGCCACAATAATACAACACAACCACAGCTTCATGTTGTGGACTGTTTAGAGCTTTCAGAATTTTTTAAGTTTTGACAACTCTTAGTGCCATTCTAGTCACCCAGTTAAAGCCGCTTGCCCGTCTGGGAAAATGTAGATGTTATTGCTGCCTATTATGTACTTCAATAATTTTTCTTATGTGACACTTGAGAAGTGCATATGTAAAAATATGTGATATGAATTTTTTCCACATGCAGCTTAGCATATATATATTGTAGCTGTCCTTTTTATACGGTTTTATCGAGGTTGTAGTATAAATTTAGGCGCTAGTAGTTGAAGTCGCCTTGACAATCCTGCAGCCGTATTCCAACATTTGCTATCGCAAATTTTGAGCGCCAAAGCTCTTCAAAAGAATAGCAGCCACCCCTAACAACACGCAACATCCAGTTGCATGCCCGCTACACTGTCATATTTGGCTGATTACGCATCGCATGTGTTACTCTTCCATGTTGTATACTTTTAGGCCCTGCTGCTTTTCATTTAGAGTAGTTTAGCGAGGAAAATATAGCGTAGCGATTGTCATAATTCCACTACTGTCATCCAATTATTTCGTAAAATTATCACTATTCCATACATTACCATACTAAATGTATTTACCATCAAATTAATAGCCACTTACATTGAATAACATTTTTCCAACTATTTATTTAACATTTGAAGCTATTTACATATAAATTTCACAAAACCTAGGCATAAATACATAAATACGAATGTATGTACATATGTAAATATTTTGATACAACAATTAAATATTTTGACTAGAGAGTATTTTCGTAGAAAAAAAAAAACATTATGCCGAAACAAGAGCAAATGCAATCAAACCGTTAAAGAGATATACGCCTGTACGTAAATACAAAGTAATTTATGTAAATATAAGTAGTACTTATGTGTATTTAAATTTTTAATTTGATTGAATTTCTATTTATTTAGCATTAATTACAAAATATTTAGCAAAAAGGGTCGCGCACGAATGTACATAAATACATACATACGTAAATAAGTATAAATATAAATATATGTGGTTTATGTGCGAATATATTTAACTTCAAACGGTTTAGCTTTTTATCTAAGTACTGCAATATATTTCGCTGGCCTTAATGAGTAAAGAATCTACATTCACATAGAGAAAGAAATGGCATAAATTACACCATTGAGCTTGCAGTTAAGCATGAAATTTGCTTTTGTTCTTACGTTTCCGTCACTTAAGCCAGGACCTTTTTTTTCGCACACATACATATGCATGCGAACATTTATTTAGTAAAACATTTAGTTGGCATATTCATTGGCATTCAACTAAACTAAAAACAACAAACCAACCACTCAATTTTGTATTTGTGCTATTTTATATAAAACAAAGCAAAGTTATTGGCCACTTAGGAGCATAAATCTTCAACGGATTCGCCTTGCAGCAGCAACAGGCGTTGTTGCTCCTTCTTCTTCGACATACCTTTGGTCTTGCCACGTCGATTCACCACGCCATCTTCTTCGTCCATCATGCGGAGAATTGTCGTCTGTCAAGGTGCATAAGAAAAAGAAAGGCGTCACAAAAAAATTCAATTACCTAAACGTCTTTGTATGTACATCTGTATGTGCCTAATAAGAATACATTCAGAGTATGAAAAAGCACAGACTTTTCGCATTCAATTCGCTTAGCCATGAAAAACGGCTGACAATATTTTTGTTAAGCGCTGACTTTCTGCGACAGAATATGTACATATATATTCAAGGTTTTAGTAGTCAGCTGCGCTTGATATATGTGCCAATTAATACACCCAATTAGAAGGCACTCACTCACCTGATCCGAGCAATCCATGGGCGCCACTGAGATATCGCGTACAGCACGAAATTTGCCACAATTATTCAAATGCTCATTCTCCAAGCGAAAATAGTTCCATATGAAGCGTCGGAATACCTCCAATGGGCTGAGTATGGTCATCATAACATCGCCCTCCATGTAACCAGCCTCAATTAGGCTCATCGAAACTGTCCAACCGAAGCGCAACACCAAGTCCTCCACAATGCCAAAATAGTAGAACCACTTTGAAATGCAGAAGAAGTAAAATAAAATAAAAGCAATGGAATTTTTTATGCACACATATACACTTACAAACGCACAAACGAAATAATATCTAATAATAGCTGCTTAATTGGATAAAACCAATGCAAATTTATAACTGACAGCTGCAAAGAAACTGTTTGGAGTCTAACCAACAATATTTTGCTTCTTCGCTTCTCTTAAGGCAGTGTCAGACGATTAAGCGTTTGCCAAAAATATTTGCTGCAAATCATATCCCAATCGCTAGTAGTTTTCTTTATCCCAATCAGGACAAACAATTTGTAAAAATTTTTCAATATAAGTTCGCTGTATTGTACCAATCGTGTGATTACAAAAAAAAAAATAGCCCAATATAAAGAATGTGCAAATCTATCAAAAAGTGCCAATCGTATGACACTGCCTTTACACCAAATAATTTAGCAACAATGAATACAATAATCATAGGTATGTATGTATGTATGTACACTTACCGTCGACGTGTAGACAATTTCTTCACGCAAAAAGCGATTATCGCCAGCCTTGGCATCGAATAGGCCCCAATCCATTTTAATGTCCCACGTGTAGGCATAACAGGAGGACACAATGGCCGCTACTATCCAGCAATAGAACCAGGGATTATCCTTTGATGTGACATAAGTAGCTGTGACGAGAGAGTGGAGAGGTGGCAAACCGTAAGTAAATTATGTATAAAAAAAAATAAACTTTCGGAATTTTGCTGGAAAAACGCTCATCACAGTCAATTTAACTTATTTGCTGAGTTGTCAATTATGTTCAGTTAGTTATTATGTTTATGGCGCGATGGCACGGCATGAGCGGATAGTCAAGTCAAATAGGGTCAAGTCAAATAGCAGATATTAAGCAATATGTATGTATGTATGTATATACAAATATGTACAGTTAATGCTTTAAGAATAGCTTACCGAAATTATTTCTATCATTTATGCAAAGGTACGGTTAGGGAAGACACTTTCATCCTACAATAGTCTTTTAATAGAGAAAAATAGCTCGAAAAAATCTAAATCGCTAATTAATTCAGTGAATAATTATTCGTCGGTAATATCGAAGAAAAAACTGTTATTTGTACTGGAAGGTAATTTAAACAGCTGTCATTTACAGTTAAAACTGTGAATCTGGCAACATTGCTCATTACATTCATTGAGTGACTGAACTGTTTATTTACATATTATTGGACCCAACTTTAGTAAACGAGATGAAAGCGAGCACCAGGTAAGATAGCGAGTTGTATGCAAAGCAACGACAAATCTCGGTAATTAACCAGAGTTGGCCAGTTGGTTTTAAAGGTAGGTGAAAAAGTGCGTAGTGTTGTAAGGGAAAAAGTGCGCTATTTTGCTTAAGATGCTGGCCCAGAGAAAGAACGTCCGAGAAATTTTCCAGAGATTTCGGGCTCCTTACGGAAGGTTTAAAGATCGGGAAGAACTTTCGTAAAAATAAGTACGGTGACTTGGGATCGGCAGGCAATTGAAAAATACGTATTAAGTAGTTTCGCAGGGATACCAAATTCATTCGGTACGCCATAAAGATAGATAAATATATAACAAAGTGAGTTTTACACCGAGACCTATGGTGTCCTCTACTCATCACAACAATTCCTGGAAACCCAAATCCCTCAGAGAGTTCAACAGCATTTTCGGCGATAGGGAGTGATGGCCACATTGAGCCTAAACTTCTCCCACTGCATATGACTAGATCGTCTTCCTTGAATGTGCAAGGCAAACGTATCCATATAAACACTCTTATATAAATTTTGTTAGAAAACATAGGTTAAGAAAAATGTATATAATGTATGTATTCAATATACCGATCTCCCTGCATACATTGATTAACCCTGGGATTCAGTAATTCAGTCTCATCTCAAGTCACTAAATTTGAGATTAGCAATTAGTGACTATTTTTGTGACTTGAGACGATTTGGGTATTCAGAAGGGGAGAGTCACAAAAAGCTCACCAAAAATGTGTGGTGAAAGCAAACACAGACAGTCAACTGATAGCGTTTACGTATGCCTTTTGCCGCGCTGCCCGAAGAGTCGCAATGGCCGAGTGGTCAAAGCATTAGGCTGGCAGCCGAGAGGGTAGAGGATTTTTTATACCCGAGCGCACTTGTGCACAAGGGTATATTAATTTTGTTCACATAACGGTTGTTTGTAACAGCCAAAACGAATCGAGATAGATATAGACAAATGTATACATAAATGATCAGGATGAAAAAAGAAATCGATTAAGCCATGTCTGTCTGTCCGTCCGTC
>NW_016167239.1:0-11205 GCF_001687245.7 Rhagoletis zephyria | reverse complement strand
ACCTTGAAGGTGGTCCATGGGCTTTGCTGCTCACCCAGCGGCGGCACACGTAAGCGCTTCATTGCCTTCTGTCGATCGCCGCCCTCAATGTCGTTGGTGAAGGCGCGCTCCGTTTCCTGTATGAGCCGATCGATGTCCTTGTTGACATAGAAATGCGCCGCCTCCACATACTCCTCACGCCACTTGACACCATCGCTCACATTCAAGAGCTTATCGTGCTTCTTGAGTATCTTGCGAAAGCCCGTAAAATTCAAATTCTGGTAGTTTTGCAACAAAATCAAACCCAAATAAAATTCACTAAATGCCAATTTGAGATCCTGTATCTTGCGCGCAGGTACATTCTTCTTGCCCAAGGGCGTCTTGGACTTCCAAGCCGGTTGCTTCTTCACAGTGCCCATCTCGAGCGTCTCGCTAAGCTCACTACGGAGATTGCCATATTTGCGTGTAGCCTCCGCCATTTTTTCTGAGTAGAAAGTATTTATTTTGGCCAACTCTTTGTCGCAGTAATGGAAAAATTGCTCATCGAATTTGGCAAAGTAACGCGACAGCACCTCCGGATCGACGAGCTCTGCGGAGGGAGCCTGCTCCACGGCCGCATAAAGCATAGCCTTCATTTCCTGTTGTTTGCGGTGAAAGTAAATGGGCATAAAAAAATTTGAAAATAAACGAGTATATAAGTAAAAGAGAAAGTATATAAGAATAGAAAGAAGCGTTGCTTTAACATAGCACATGAGTGTTTCTAATTTTCTCGTATAGTAGCGTAAAATTGCTTTGCAACCCACCAAATCGGCCACTGATGTACACACAATGATAATCTGGGTTTGTAAGTATGTATATATGTCTTAAGTACATAAGCACTCAGTGAAAGTTACCCCTCCCCGGCTATTTGCAAAAGCTCGCTTTGTTTACATGCATTGTTTGTAAACGAATTGGCCAAAAACATGTGATTTTCACTCTGTTTACATCTCAATCTTCTAAACACTCTGCAACACGTGTCTCTTGGTGGTCATGCGCAGCACACCAAACACTTTTTTGCGCCAAAATATAAGCTCGTCACTTTGACAACTACCTTCTGGGCTTTCATGACGTCACCCAACCCATTGACAGCAGCTGTCATCGACCGCCCACCAGCTGTACCAGTATCTACAATATTTTCACTTTACACTGACCAACATCCGAAAACGCAAATAAGATTCATCCTCCGAAATGCGACTCATACCTCGTAGTTTATGTATTGTTTTCGCCATTCCGGTGTTATATGTGCGCTCAAGTGTTCGGCAAATTTCATTTTAATGCGCGATTTATATTATTTCACTTTAATTTCACTAAATAATTGAACAGCACTCGTTTCACTGGCTGCATTTTCACGGGCACAGTCAATACGAATACACTTTGACACACACGCACACACACACACACGCATTTGAATGAAAAGTGAAATTTGTGGGAAAACATATGGTCGGAAAATGCTTAGCTTTTGTGCTTGCATAGCTTTTCAGTGCCATGCAGCTTTTTGCGAGAAAAATTTAAGCTTGTTTTTAAATGGAATAACACGAAAATATTTATTTGTTTTATTGGTGCTCAGTACCTAAAACGCCAACTAAATTCGAAAACTTTCAAATTAGGGCTGACACAACTCTGTCTGAGGTTACTCTTAAAGCACACCATGCTTTTTGGAAGATCGTCGTTGTTGTTGTTGTAGCAGCATACAAATTCCCTAAAGACTTTTTGGGGAGTGTTGCTGGAGTAACAGTCCTTGGCCAGATATAAATCTGGGTTGTTCCGGTTACGTAGACCCGACTGTCGTGGTAACGTTGCAAGATCGTAGGAGAGTCTGCTTTCTCTTTCCGACTGCAGAATATTGCAGACCAAAGCACCAGCAAATTCAAGAATGATAGAATACAAGATTGCGCCGATCAGAGAGGATTTTTGAGAATAACTTTTGTGTGACGTCACACTGGTGCAATTGCGAGAGAGAAATGCCAAAACGTGAGCAAGAATGGAAGAAGAAGAAAAAATGTTGCAAGGAAAACGTAAACAAGTTGCACCAGTGTGACGTCATGCAAACAACGATTCTGTCAAATTCGTTAAGGGAGGAATAGCGGTCCAAGATCGGCGCAACCTTTGTATTCTCTCAATCGTGCAGCAAATTGTTAATACTCTCTAAAAAGTGCATTATGACTAAGGTTCAAGTAAATTAGTAACACTTGAAACCAACTAGTGGTCTATGTGAGACCTCAGGGATCAGCCCAGCTAACCTCATATTACTGAACGGTCAACAATATACATATGTTTATCTGTACCCTAAGAAGAAAAACAAGAATATTGAACGACCATCTGCAAGAATTAAGAGCCAAAATAAATTGAAGTAAGCGCGGCGATTCATATTGGAAGCATACCAGAAAATTCTGAAGGTCAAAAGAAAGTTTACTCTGCGAAAGTGAGTAAGACAAATGCTCTATTGGCACCCAGAAAAGGGGTATTTTGCCTGACGTTAGCGCTTGGGTCTCTACACTTAATCATAGAGCAGGTGGCGAGAAGACATTCAGTATAGAATCGCAGTCTAGAGCGCAATTTTGAAAGGCATCTACAGACTACATAGATACAAAGAAGGCTAGAACACCACAGACAGGGTGTACCCTCAGAACTAGGACATCAATGACAATTTGAAGGTATCCGAGCACATTTCAAGTTAAAACCATCAATATATATGCGGAAACTAAACTTAGCAGGAACTATCACAATCCTCACTGGTAGCCAGCCCATTTCATCATTCGGCGGCCACATCCCCAATTGGCCTTGGGCACTTCTTGGCAAAGGGTTCATATATAAAGCTCAAAAAAGAAAGAATATTAAGCAGAGCACAGCATCAGAGGTGCTCAAGTGGACTACGCCAAGAGGTTACTGGGTGGGTATAGTTTAAAAAGATTCCAACTACACTCATTCTTTTATGACACTTTTGACTCAAGGGTCACTTGCAAAAACTAGATATTTAGTTAACCAATCTCTGCTGCTTCTGCGATTCGATTAAAGAGACAACTTTAAACTACCCCCAAAGTATTAACATTTATTTATTAATTTTCATTTTGGGCCGGGATTGAAAAGTATCACTTACATATATACATATGCATATACTTCTATTCTACTTTTCGAAGTTCTGCCAGATATTTATAATCAATTGATTCAGTCAATCGACTCTGTTGCTATCGTTGTACAGCTATGAATGCGTAGTCGAAGGATTTTTTCAGTGTAGCATCATCGTGGACGGATAATCTCCGGCTTTAATTTGAGAAAGTCTCTGAGGTTTTACAAGAAATTATATATAAATTACTCTTATTAATATCTTTTTAGGATTTCATAGTTTTTATAGTCCCACATTTATAATGTCTTTAATTTTTTTCAAAGTCGCTTGGTTTCGAAAATTTTCTAACCTTTCAAACTTCCACTTTCGCTGGAAAAAGTCATAATCAGAAACACTATTCCATAAAAAAGGGCATTCCGACACTCCCACTTATAACACTTTTTGCTTATAACCGTTTAGGCGGTTACAGCGTCAAATAAGAGGAAGAAGAAATTTTATTGACTTCCCCCTAAATTGAAGGCGGCAGCTTCTAGAAAACTATTTTCTTTCTACACTCAAATCGTCTTCTGTTCAGGTCTGTATGTATATAAGTATTTCCGTATTAATTATCAATATTTTTTACCCAAATATTTAAAATATTTGACAGTGACATTTTTAACCATCTTACCTTTCGTTTCTTTACGCCTCAAATGCTGTTTGCTTTGTTTGTTGCCGAAGGCGTTAACTTACATGTTCGCTACTTTGTATCTTTGTATGTATACCTGACCTTGGTTGAGATCAAATCATTATCTAATATCATTTAGTTATTGTGATCAAATGATCATTTAATAGGGAAGTCACTCAAAATGTAAATATGTATTCAATACTCTATAGTAAGTTATTGCTTTGATTGCATATCATTAGAAATGTAAACAAACCCAACCAGCGGCTGTCATAGCAAATAAATACAAAATTTACATTCGCGACGAACTTCATGCCGCCATAAACACGTTACTGTTTAGTAAAAATGCGCTCTGTGACTACTAAAGCAAAAGCAAACGGCGAGCGAAGGAGCGGACCGGCCACCTGAATGCATTCACAACTGCAGCAATGCGGGTAGCCATTGGGCGCTCAGTGTTATCGAGTTTCTAGAATGCTTCAATAACTGGCGATTAGGTGATTGCCCCTTAACAAAACCGTTGTTGGTTTTTTTCAGCGAAAGCTCAACCGCGCAATAGCCACCGCAACAGTAAGCTCTACTAACCAGAGACATAACTATTATAAGAGAAAAAAACTAAAAGTCAATCAATAATTGTTATATTAAGATAAATATTTTTCGAGTAATCTATAATTATTGTTCAAGGACTTATATTATAACAGTTCTTTCATAATAATTATGTGTGAGAAAATTTTTTTAAATCATCCACAACTATTAATTTAAGACTTATATAATAAAAGTCTTTTCATTATAATTATCAGTGAGATAAATATTTTTGAGTCGTCCAAGACTTTTATTTTGAGACTTATATTATAAAAGTCTATTCGTAATAATTATGAGTGCGAAAAAATTTTGTAACGCTTAAAAGACGGGGCTAGTTAGGGGCCAGCTCGGACCTAGTTGGGGAGTAGTTTGGGATCAGTTCAGACCAGTTCAGGACTATATATACATACTTAATATAGGCCCTAACCTGTCCTAAACTACTTCTCAACAAGTTCCAAACTGTTCCCGAACTTGTCCCCAACTAGTCCCGAAGAAGTCCCGAAATTGCCACAAACTAATCCCGAAATGGTCCGGAACAAGCCTCGTCTTTTAAGACTTAAAAAATTTTTTTCGCACTCATAATTATTATTTAAAGTCTTTGAAGACCTAAAAATATTTATCTCGCTGATAATTATTATGAAAAGACTTTTCAAGTCTTAAGATAATAGTTGTCGATGAATTAAAAAAATTTGTTCACACATAATTATTATCAAAAGATTTTTATAATTCTTTCGAAAATTTTGATGACATTTTTAAAACTCTACCATGAAATAATTAATATTCTGGGTCTCTACTACTAACTAGTACACGTAATTTCAAATTACTCACTTTAACTGAGCTAATTATGTTTCTCATGGAACTTTTTGCAGTGATTTCAATATTTCAGTCAAACCTCATATCCCTTTTTTACACAACTGAGAAACTAAAATGGCGGTTCAATGTGCTGGAGATGTCAGTTTCCTAAAAAGATCGATGCAACGATACATTGACTATTTATACATCGATGATTTTTTTCCGACATCCCTACGTGGGAGAGCAAGCGCGATCGAGCGCGGAAAGAACTCGTCTCAGTAGAAGCGAATGGCGCTCAGCCATGCATAACTTAAGTACTCCTACACATGTACGTAGATAGTCAACCGGAAAGTGTGCTCAACGCTCGGAAGCGCGTCGATATACCGATTTTAATTGAAAATTCAAAACATGTTTTACTCATTTTGCCGTTTGATCTATTTGCAAAGCGTCGCCAATGTCTGCATATGCATATGTTTGTATGTATGTATGTACATGCATATGTTTGTATGTATGACATACATTGTGTCTATATGTATGTATGTATATATTTAGCATAGATTTTTTTGTAGGTCGTCTGTCGATGCGCATTGTTTTACCATTTTTTGGTGTTTGTTTAATGCGTCGTTGCCTTTTCGATTCAGCCTTTGGTTGTTTATTGATTACTGTGATGGCGCAGCGCGACGCGTCTGCCGTTGTCGATGTCGGCGACCTCGCCGCAATCGATTTTGATTTTGATTTTGGCTTTGGCTTCTGTTTCTACTTCTTTGGCGATAGCAAATCGTATGTCCGTATTATGTGCAGTGTTTTTTTGTTGAGCTCATTTGAATCGAACGCATTTGCATTGCATTAATCAAAAGCGAATTTGTCAGTTCAGTTCTTGCGCGAGTGCGGCGCGCGATCGTGCGTGCTAATCATTGCAATAGATAATATTAAGCCGCGCGTGATCTTAACAAATCGTGGTCTCTTTTTTGTATTCGAACAGTAACAAAAAAAATAAAATTACACACAAAATATGTGTTTCTTCGTTAATCTTTATTAGATTAGATTTCAGCGCTATTGGCGCGCTTTGTTGATAAGNGCATTTGCATTGCATTAATCAAAAGCGAATTTGTCAGTTCAGTTCTTGCGCGAGTGCGGCGCGCGATCGTGCGTGCTAATCATTGCAATAGATAATATTAAGCCGCGCGTGATCTTAACAAATCGTGGTCTCTTTTTTGTATTCGAACAGTAACAAAAAAAATAAAATTACACACAAAATATGTGTTTCTTCGTTAATCTTTATTAGATTAGATTTCAGCGCTATTGGCGCGCTTTGTTGATAAGTAAGTGCACACCAGTGCTCTGGCCATCGTCTAAAGTCGAACAGTTGAGCGCATCGCAATGGTTTCGGTTGTACATAGTTCGAATTTATTTACTCTATTCAACATACAAATAAGGCATAAATATGAGACATTTTCACTGTAAACATTTCATGCAATTTAATACATAGTGGAATTGAGAATTCCATTAGATTGTGGACGAATGTTATTAGTATAGGCGGTGCGCTACAAGCCCCCAGTACATTTTTGGCGTTGCAGCGCTACGGATCCGAATAGCGGAAGTGCAGTGAAATTTTTGTAAGCGTTTTAGAGTAATTCAACGAAACTAAACGCGTTTCAACCGCTAATCGAATAAACTATGTATGTCAATTGAATTTTTTATTTTGAAAATTTTAGTTTTATGACAAATACATACATACATACATAAAACAAACTTAATCAAAAATGCCAGCCAAAGTACAAACACCCACGCGTACACAAATTGATGAACTGCGAAACTTATTCAACAATAAATATGAAAAAACCCCACCAGAAGGTAAGCAACAGCAACAACAACAACAACAGTGTCGCTAGTTAGTAAATGCAAAGTTAATTATGATAGAATTTCATGAGTAGTGCGCCTTGTGAAAAGTGAATGGAGGTATGAATGTTGGTGGTATCCAGGAAATTACACGTTTCACATTAAGTAGATACGAGTCTCATTCAAGTTCAGTATATCCGTTGATTTTTAATTGTACAACATTGTTGGCCTTTGATTGTGTTACGACATAAAAGAAACAATACAATAATAAATCATAAAGAATTTAGTGCTTTTGTTGTAAATGAATGTTAAGTGATTTAAAAAAAATTAATATGACTATACAAATTGTATGGCACGCCTTGCATTTGGCAAAAATTTTGCAGGAATTTCGTATGACACGACAAAATGTGATAAAAAATTTGTACTAAATTAACGATACAATTTCACTCAATATCTTCTCGGAAACTAAAAGAGACATCCAAAACGGATAACGCCATCTGAAAGGGCCTTGATTAATTTAATATGACTGCACATACACCTTCATATGTATGCGTTTTTAATCCAAGAATTACCAAGCAGAATGTTATTATTTTGTTTGTTTTATAATTTACTACCAATAAAAACTAGTCTTAATAGTTTTCGGCAAATAATTTTGTTTAGTTAATCTACTCAAAGTTGTCAACCGTTTCGAAATTCTTTAAAAGCATTATAAAAAATTGAAAACTTCGTAAAATCGTATTCATTGAAATCGAAGTTCAAGTTCATTTATTTCCATGCAGCTACTTGTTTGTGCCATTTCACAAAATAAAAATTTACTGCTGCTAAGTAATTACCTGCTATAAATGTACATATGTATGTACAAACAAGCATACATACACGTGCGTAATGTAGAAAAATGTCGCGCTATTTAACTGCACAGTGGTCTGTTGCTGCAGAAATATGAGCGTGAAATGTGATTCCAATTTTGATAATTTTTCTAAGTATATTCGGCTTTTGTAAAAGTAACGCAGCGTCAAAGTGAAAAGAATAGGAAAAATGTGGAAAGCTTGCAAAATTTGCTGGCATATTTTTAGGTTTTGCCAACTACCAAACTGCCTAAGTATCAAAATTGCAAAGATTTACTGATTTCAATGTTATTGTGTACTTTGAACATATATACTAGCAATATAGAGATATACATGTACATATATACATATGAAAATAATCTTACCTATTTTGATTTAAAAAATGTAAATTTTTAGTAATAAATATGTTTTTCTTTTTTTTTAAGAGAGGCACGTAGCATGCGTATTTTTTAATAAAAAGGAAAAAAAATAAGCAACAATATTTTGTGCAAGGGACTCGATAGGTTTTTATGTCCCTGAAGCAAAATTTGCCTAATAATTTTGATATTTAAACATCTTTTCTCCTCGTATGAGCAAAATAATGATACACAAATCGTTCAAGCAACACTGCTCGTTGACTCGTTTATGATTTTTCCGAAAATAATGAGCATAAAGCTCTAAATCAATTAAAAGAACCAACAATTTTTTTTTTTGTCTTATAAATAAAATTTTTAAAATCACGAGGAAGTCATATTCTATGATGAGAGGGGACTCTTACAGTTTCTTCGAAAAAGCAGCGCAGTTATATATTACTATGTCTTTTAGCTTTGAAAATCGAAAAGTACACAACCTTAATTTACAGTCTCTAAGAAAAAGTAAAAACTAAAGAAAATACAAATTCTAAAATGTTCTGACAATTTCCTTATGGGTAGGTTTTTTTTGCGGGAAGCATGTTTCACTTAGTCCTCATGAAGTTGAGCTAATCGAATGTGCATTACTGAATATGTATGTATTTGTCTACTATGCACCTTTATAACATCGATCAAAGACTTTCAGTCTTCATATTAAATTTGACAAAAGAAAAATCATTTCTAACTTAAATTGCTTTCGTGAAACTGTGCAATGATACAGCTACCAATTTTGTTTTTCGTATACATAAATAAACCATTTGAAACCAATCATACCTTTTTGCGATGATAGTTTTTTTTTAAATGCTTACGTCACCGGCTAACACCACAGTGCGGCAGTCTGCAGCTGATTGTAGTTGAAACAGCTGATACTGACTAAATATAATTTCAGTTGCTTGCAATCACAGTTAAGCAAATTAAATTCGAAAAATTTACATTATACATTAAAAAACAAAAAAATCAATCTACGGCCAGAGTTCGTTTGTGGGCGTAAGTTCTCAATGTGTTTTAAGTTTTTTACTCAACATATTGAATAAACTCTAGTACACATATCTACATTATATACACACATATACATATTATAAAAATATACAGTCATACAGACACACCTTCGTAAGAAAACACCTGGTAGATACAAAAAAAAAAGCATTTTGATAATTCGTTGTACTTGAGGGCCATATTTCTACACTCATCACTAATTCAATTTTGAATTCACAATAAGTTAACTGGACTTCATTACTGAAGAATATAGAAGCAATAAAACCAATTTAGTTAGTATGCAATCGTTTGGCTTTTCTACTACAAAACTCTATAAAGTATGTATTACATACGCATGTGTGTATGTGCATAGCTTTTAACCCCAACTGAGACTTCTATTAAAATTTAAGGTTAAAAAAGTCTAAATAAGAATGTATGTACATAAATGTGCTCGTAACTACATACATATGTACATATGTATGTATATTGATTTATTTGAAATAAATTAACAGTCATTGGTCACGGCGTCCCTAATGTTGACATACTTATACACATACAGATGCGTGCAACT
Source organism: Rhagoletis zephyria (assembly GCF_001687245.7). Classification (NCBI taxonomy): domain Eukaryota; kingdom Metazoa; phylum Arthropoda; class Insecta; order Diptera; family Tephritidae; genus Rhagoletis; species Rhagoletis zephyria. Next base: position 1,472 of record NW_016167239.1, on the reverse strand, counting down.
AATTAGCAACGAAATTCAAAACGATATTGCTTGCAAATTATGTTTATTTATTTATTTTTAATAATTTTCATTTAAAATATAATTCAATCTATATCAGAAACCACAATAACAAAAGTTGCAAAGCTTGCACAAATTTCAAAAAAATTAATCACACTTAAAAAAATCGGCATCAAAATTTCGAAATTTTTAATTAGAATATATAGAAAATGTTGGGGTATGAAGTTTTGTAGCCCATTCAATTTTAGTATAATAAAGTGGAAGTTTCAAGTCGCTAAAAATTACCGTTGATTTTTTAGAATTTTTTTGTCGAGGGTGTTGCGGATTTTTTTCCATGTAAAAAAAAATTTGATCATGTGTATACTAAAATTGAATGGGCTACAAAACTGCATACTCGAAAATTTTCTAAATAGTCTAATTAAAAATTTTGAAATTTTGATGACAATTTTTTGAAGTTTGATAAATTTTTTTGCAATTTGCGCAAGCTTTGCAACTTTTGTTATTGTGGTTTCTGATATAGATTGAATTATATTTTAAATGAAAATTATTAAAAATAAATAAATAAACATAATTTGCAAGCAATATCGTTTTGAATTTCGTTGCTAATTAGTTGCACGCATCTGTATGTATGTACAAATGTATTTATATCATCATTTATACTACATATATGTACATACATATGTATATACGCTAGAGGTTCACGCCGACAGGGTTAACGGCGGCGGCGTGGTCAAATACAAAAATAATCGGCGGCGGCGGCGATGCCCATAAGGTAGATTCCAAAGAGCCATGAGGCTACTAATCTTATCCTGTCATCTCGTCAGCGTTAGGCATTCGCCTTGCCAATTCAGATTTTAACTCTATTCAAATCATTCTTGAATTAGTTTTAAAATTAAATATTTTTACTTCCTACTTGAATTAAAAATGTTGAGTGCCTGGCGCTGATGGTTGGGCAAACAAAAGAACAGATCCGTATGTACTATTTAAATTTAAAGAAATAAAAAAATTTAGTTATTGAAGTAATTTATGCCGCTATTAATACATTTTTGTAATAATCTTAGCTGCGGTTATGTTAAATTACGGGTTGCGATTTTTTGCGGGTTGTAGATTGAAAACTAGATTCGTCTACTTTTTTCCAACATTTTAACCCATCAACTCCCACCAGATCGGGCCTTTTTGACCCATTGTCTAAAAAATGGCTTATAGATGGTTAAAATTTCTCTAAAATATTAAACGCCAAATTTTACTAAGGATAACCGAATTTTAGGAAAAATAATACTAATTTTCACCAAAAAGGGGAAAACATTGCGAAGCGATGGAGCAAAACCTTCCTAGGTTTTGGCCAACACTTATGAATGCTAACGTAATTTTCACACAGCCACCTAGTACTTATATACGTCTGTGGGACCCCAAAATAAAATAACTAACGATTGTAAAAATTAGCAAACAAAGGTTTTGCTTTTTATTAAAAATCT
>NW_016167238.1:21082-21973 GCF_001687245.7 Rhagoletis zephyria | reverse complement strand
CTAATGCATGAAAATCCTAACCTCAAAAAAATCACCCGTTACTACATATATGTATGTATATATTGGTGTAACAAACTAATGCCTTGTCTATCTTCCAGCAACTGCGTGCAGTGGATTAAAGTACATACATAGATCTTAGAAGAGTGTGCGGAGAGCGAAAAAGAAAATTGAGTAAACTTCATGCATTTTAAGATATGCCACATCATGCAATACTAGTTTATGTGTACGTATAGGTTATGTAAGACAAAGTGCATGATATGTACACATAAGTAAGTGTGTACGTAACTGTTTCGTATATACATTTGCTTCTGTACATACTTACATATATGCATATTTACACATATACATACATTTAGTACTTTTCCATAAGAAGGTTACTCATACGCCACGGCAAACTTAGACTTAAGACCATGCGGAATGTTTGTTTTATTCAAAAACGTGTTTGCAATTCGTAGTTTTAAAAGAATATTCTATAAGAATACATCTTGTATTTTTTTTATATTAAGATCGTGGATCAAAAGTATGTCGAAATTCTGTATGTATGTACAGTGAAACCTCCCTTGGGCGGACACTCCCCGTCAGTCAGTTTTTGTCCGCCCAAGAGAGGTGTCCGCTTAATGGAGGGGAAGCCTATTTTAGAACTTTTTAATGTTTTAATTAATTGAATAGTCACTATTTCTTATTTGAATAAAAGATATTGATATTACATCGTTCAAACAAAAATGTGCATGTATTTTTTCAAAAGTGCACATTTCATTTATGTGCGTAAGTACATATTCAGTAATAACAAAATAAAAATAAATATTACATTTTAGTCCATAAACTACATAAAATCATAGATTCATTACATAAAAAACTGGGAAATTGTCGATTGACGTAAGTTTTATTTTT
>NW_016167238.1:0-19957 GCF_001687245.7 Rhagoletis zephyria | reverse complement strand
AATCACATTTTGTGCGGGAAGTCCCCTTTTTCCATTTAGTAGTCCGCCTATGAGGAGTTCGCGTCCGCTCAACGGAGGTTTTTGTTTGATTTGTTATGAAAAGAAATCTTAATGTCCGTTGATAAGAGGTTCGCGTCCGCCCAATAGAGTTTTTGTGTCAATTTTATGCAAAATAACTGTCCGCGTCCGGCCAAGAGAGTGTCCGCTTAAGAGAGAGTAATTTGTTCCGAAATTTATACTTAAAACTTGGTATAGGGAAAAATGTCCGCCCAAGGGAGGTGTCCGTCTAATAGAGGTGTCCGTTAGGAGAGGTTTCACTGTATATAGTGATAGACATTATGATATAGTGATAGACATTATGATGAGGTCACCCACATGTTAATGTTTTGACTAGAGTGTTTGACCCGACTTTTTCAAACCGATTTCTGCAGATTTTTAAATATTTTTAGGCGTTTTTTTTTGTTGAAATCTGGTTTGTCGAATACTGCGCACACCGGATTTTTACAACCGAATAAACCGAGATTTCATATAGTTCATTTAAAAGTAAATATACAAAAATCCAAAAATTAAAAATTATTATTGAAAATGGTACTAACAAATTTTTAAAAATTTTATATCTAAATATAGAAAAAATTTTCCAGAAATTTACTTTAAAAATAAAACGAGAATCGAAGGAAAATCTTTCACTGCTGTTTTTGTTGCAGCAGCTTACTAAACTCCGCCTAAATCAATAAATCATGTTGCCTCAATTCTTAATTAACGACATAGGAAAAGAGCAGATCCGATGGAGTGGGCATGTGAAGAGGTGTTTAGTGTCGTCGGCTCACCACTTTCAAATTGGACTAAGAGCCTGCGGAGCAACTGCACCTCTTCGTCTGCTCGAGTTATTCCCCGACAAAGGACTGTTGTTTTAGCGATATGATCGTGTTAAGACCATTAAGTGTGTGATCGTGATTTTTGACTTACAGAAAGTCTTACCATAGAGAAAATATATAAAACAAAACCAGTTTTCCTGTTTCTTTCTTAATTTGAAAATGGAGAGCCGATTTTTTACAAATTGCGATTTTTCGAATAACTCGAAAATCGGTTTTCAAAAAAACTACACATAATCAAAAGCATATAAATCCAAGCTTCAAAACTGTGCCCAAAATTTTTTGCAAAGCTACAAAGCTTCATAAAAATTTCAACTCTTTATTCTAGAGTGCATTAAAAAATCAAAATGAATGAAGTAAACGATACGAAATATTTCATAAAACAAAAAAATATGTATGTTATCGCCAGGGTTAGGATTTTAAGGAATTTGCCTATTTTTTCTGCTTAGTCATATCTGTAAACAAATTAAAGAATCACAAGTTTCATGTCTTCTTGGATTAAAAATAAAAAATTTTATTTTGCCTGTTTTTGCCTTTTTTGACTCTATTGCCATTTTCTCTTCGCATGTTTTACCTTTTTAATGTTTATCTCTTCAGAGGAGTTCGCTGTATTGTACCAATCGTGTGACTAAAAAAACATTTTCGTTCCTTTTTTTTGTACCAACAGCCCCCGCATGTACAAATCTGTACCAATCGCCTAACACTGAATTAAAGTGTGCAATATTAAAAAAAAATCAGCAAAATTTCGTAAAGATTTCGAGATTTTTTAATTAGTTTTCCCAGAAAGATTCTGAGTATGTAGTTTGGTAGCCCATTGAATTCTAGTAGAATAAAGTACAAGTTTCAAATGGCTAAAAATTATTGTTTGACTAAAAGGAATGGTTCAGGTCCAGTGGCAGTTAAGCCCCCTGACTTGCTAGCTAAGTTATCCGCTACATATTTTCCCTCGATCACCCTGCGATCTTATACTTAAAGTTAAGCTAAATGTCATTGTGTTCACTAGAACTTCAACACGACTATCTTGTTAATACCAGCTCATGGGTAAAGGGCTAGTGACTTTTGCAATGTATTTCATACTCGTAGAAGAACTGTCTTTTGCCAAGGCTCTCTGTTGTAAATTTTAAATCGGTACGCTTGGCTGCCTGCCTGCTCTGCGGTGTTATGTTGTCGCTTAAGCTAGAGCCTTACCTTGAGGTCTTTCGTCAGACAGAATTTTAGAGTAAAGGATTATACCAAAAATTAATATAGTTATTTGTTTTAACGTTTTTTTTTTAATTCAATATTGCAATTTATAATATCCCACTTCAAAAATATTAATGCTAGCATTGCATGTATCAGCATATTTTACCTGTTTTAATATTTTTCTAATTAAAACTTTTTTAATTTTTTTCTAATTAAAATTTTTCCAAATGCAGTGAAATGGAATGCGATTTTTAACTCTACATTAGATTTGGCTATTGGCTGCTGCACATATCAATCAAAATCAATCAAAAGCTAAACTAAGGTTTTAATATTTGTAAATGCCAGTGAAATGTATTATGTGCTCACCGGAACTGAATTAGTTATTGCTAAAAAAAAAAACGTAAATATAACATTAATTTGCCACAAAATATGTAGATCCTAATGAAAAACAGACGCATTTTTGTACGCAATTTTAATACCAGCGCTTTGGTCTTTAAATAACCAAATGTAAACACAATTTTTTGCATTTTTCTTATGCACGCAAATACATACGTTTATATTAGATTGGTAGTTTTTGTTGTGAGTTTTTATTAGAATAATTTTTTCCTGATTCTAAGCTAAAGTGAATTGTTTTTGTTGATCAAATATGTATTTTCAGTTGAACCAACGCATATAAATGCAAATAGGTTTAGGTAGATGCATATACTACTATTCACTTGAATAGATATTTTTTTAATATCTTTTCGCAGGTGCTTTTTTTTTATTCTCTAAAGAAATGTATTGAAAAAGAAAGATATACATCGTCACTACACACGAATAAAGGCGCGCTAGTGTTTTGACTGCGAAAAAAGGCGTTCAAAAAAAATTTTGCGAAAAAAGATACTTATGAAAAACTTTGGCGAAGTATATTTAGTATCAATTAAAATTAATTACCTGAAATATGATGCTGCGGGCGAGATAAGCGTGAGCGATTTTGGCCTCTGGCGCTGCATACATTCATTTTACACAGCCAAAATGGGCCAAAAGTGTTTTTTTAGATATCTACGTATGTATGTTGGTGCTTATGAAAATGCAGACGAATAAATGCAAAATATTTATTGCCTAAAATTCTTAAGAGCGAAATACACCACACAAGCGGCTTGTCAAACATTTTTCAACCCTACTTTTCCCATTTCGCCATACACCATGCAAACATGACTCGTTCAAGCAAAGAATTTTAGTTTTCTTCCACTTCGCAATGCTAAATATTATGGTTTTCTTTCATTTTCCTCTCTTACGTCCTTACTCGGTGAAAATTTCGTTGCGAACGAGGCGATTTTGCTATACACAACGCAAGCGGTTTCATCAAACATCAACATGGCGGCCAGAAAATCAAAAAATTTTGATTTTTGCTCAAATTTCCCTCAAGCGGTTTGTCAAACCTTCAAACACCCCCATACACAGCACAAATGGCTTGAAGCAAAGGGAAATTTCGCTTGGTTTGTCAAACCGCTTGTGTGGTGTATTTCGCTCTTTAGCTTTTCTCTCTCTCTCTGTCAATAGCTCCGCAACTCAGCAGTTGCGATGCATTTAAAGCTAAAAATTTTAGTGTTAAATTTAAATAAATGATTTAATTGTTGATTTCAACAAATTAATTAAGTAACGTGAGCCTTTATTATTTTTTCATATGATTTGCATTTATTAGTATTTTTTCTGGAAATGGTTAGCTATCGCTCTGCTTGATGGCTGCTATTGCTTATGCACAATTTTTTCTACATATCTGTGCACTTTTGTATAAACGCCTATATGTATGTGTTTTCGTTATTCAATTTTTGTCGCGAAACATTAAAATCGCTGAATTGCTTGGGAGCAAAAAATTTAAAAAAAAATATCCGCAATTTGATTTTATTTCCATACATATAAAGTATATGTATGTGTAAGAACGCGCATGTTTTATGCCATAATAACAGTATTTGCATATAAAACGTTCGCTTAATGTGCTTAAAAAATATTTATTTAAATTGGCTGTTTAATCCACAAAAATGTTAGCATAGTTTTGTGCGCATTTGCATGGAAAAATGAATACCTACGCGAATGTAAATATTCAGTTGATTTGAGCGCTCCATGACAGCTTATTATTTAAATTATTCATATTTTGTGTTTTGTGTGGATATCAATGCAAGTTGCATTTAAATTTAGGCAAAATCGTGTGGGCTCTTTGTGTGGTGGCTTAACGAATTTACATATATTATTTTTGATTGTCGTTTAAATTTAGTTAAATGTTGTAGAAATACCCTGTGTAAGGATTCCAGTTAATCAAAATTTTCATACTGACAAATACTTATGAATGTATATCGGCAACAAGTATGTACTAGTAAAAATCATTATCTAGTGATTTTTAAGGAAATGGTCGAGATAACCAAAATATGATATTTCCCAAATAGCCCCCCTTTTATGAATTTTCTTGCGATAGACAATAAACGCTTGCAAGCATATCGTATGGAATCAGTTCTCCAACCAAACCAAATTAATATGTGACCACCTGTGAGGTAACAACTTTCATTTAAAAAAATTATATGAATCGGTTAACGTGGTCCAAAGTTATGCGGTAACATACATAAAAAAAATAAATATCCGACGAATTGTGAGTCGGTTCAAAATATTTAAGAGCTGGCACTCAATCTATTGTATTATGCCGAATGCATACCATACAAATGAGTCCGGAGAAATATGTGGAAGTGGATAGATCCCCCTTGCGCAAAGATGACAAAATTGCAAAGAAGTCCATGGAATGTAACCCTATAATCGGCAGAGCTAGTTAGGAGAAGAAAAATACCGCCTGGTTAAGCTGGAAGGAAATCAAAGCGATTGCCAGAAACCGCACCAGATGACGCACAGGCATAGTGGATGCCCTATGTATGTCCCGCTAACAATTAAAGGACGAAGTGAACTAGCTTACTACCGAATTATGCAGATTATTTTGATGCTCTTACACAGATAGTGTGCAAATTACTGCCGGAATTCGGCCTGTGTTTCTTTTCGTACTCGCTTTCGTCTTCGTCTTCGTACTCATCATAATATTCTTATTTCTACTCGTGCTCGTATCCGTCCTCGTATTCGTGGTCCTCTTGGCCGTCCTATTGACCTTCGAATTCGTATTCGATTGCTCTTCGTATTTGTTTCCGTATTTATGTTTGTCTTCGGCTTCATACACGCTTTTATATTCGTCTTTGTGTTCAAAAACAAATATACGAAGCAAAAGAAAATGCGAAAACTATATGCCGTTAGCAAACCGACTTCAACCTAAATTAAAAAGCTTGCAACAGAAACTACATATGTATGTATGAATACGAAAGTTTTGAGATGGCGCATAATGCGGCCGAATCCCAAAAGTGTGGCCATAATTCGAGAAAATAAAGTTTCTAGATAGGCCTTTTGTGACATTGAGTTAGCTAAAAGGATCACCTAAGAAGCGAAAACTGTTCACTGTAACGATCTGCCACCTAAGTCCTCTCTTTATATTCATTTGTAGTGGGACCTTCTCCCAAGCACCACATTAGTTATTGTAATAAAAAGCGAAAAGTTATTAAAGTATAAAAGTAGTTAGAGAAAGGGAAATCAAACAAAACCAAATGGATTCTACGTCTAAAGGTTAGTAAAATACGTTAAAAATTTGTGAAAACTAATACTGTAACAGAAATTTTTAAGAAATAAAAATGTGAAGTTATTTCGTATATTTTTAAACGAAATTTGAGTTATTAAATGCAACAGTAACAATACGCTGTTGCATGCTGCTTTCAACCCTATTAGAGTTTACGTAAGAAAGTATTAACTATAGAATAAAATAAAACTCAGCTGCTCATCTCTGCTCCTTATATATATATTTTTTTTTTTATTTAACACGCTTATACAAATAAGTTTCACCTGTATGTAAAAATGTCCAGCTTTTTAATTAGCTTTCAGTTTCAGTGAGCAAATTGAGAGGAACAAAACAGCTGGCATAGGGTCTCACTTATCTTGCTTACGCATATAAGTAAATTTCATGAATACACCTTTTTTTTGGTGAATTTCTGCTATATATTGGTTAACCATTCAATTCAATTAAACAAAAATGTTCCTTTAAAAATCTCTGTTTTTTTATCTACTTTATAGAAATGCGCTTACTCAGATGCGTACTTCACCACCAATACATACAGCGAGCTAAGTCGGAGTGTTAAAATAAGGCAAAGAATAAAGTACTTATCAGAAAATGCTTCCATGTTGCGCTGTACAGGGTGTTTAGGTTCATGAAAAATTCAGTTTATTACAGCAAGATGCATACGAAATGCAACTATTTATGTGCGAATACCTGTAAGAGCGGTGGCATGCAATAGCACTTACAAATACTAGCATACATAAATATTTTACATACGAATATTCACCTGATGTTTGTCTATACAGAAGTGTGCTTTGCTGACACTTGTTTATTTGTTTAGCATGCGCATATATGTACGTACACCCGTGTTTATGTGTATGTATATGCTATGCACATATATGTATGTATGTATGTATTTAGATGCACAAATGTTTATGCAGCACGTGAAATAGCCATTTGGAAAAAAGCCTCAGCACAAATTGATTGCTTTCAGTGCAATTCAAGCTCGTCTTTTTTTTTTGTTAGCTAGTTTGCTCTTTGTGCTTTTTTGCAAGTCAAGTGATCCAAGTTTTTACTTGCAAATTTATAGCATTTTTTAACTTTTTTACTTGGAATGCACATTCTGTTAAAAATATGCTCTAAATTTGCATAAAATGTGGCTGATCCCAAAAATTTTACAATTGTATCAAAAATTTATATCGAAACCCCCCAAAAAATAGGCTTATCAATTAACGTAAATAAATAAGTAAGTACTAAATTTTTGAATGAAACAAGTTGATTTGCAGAGTCACTTACTTACCTTTTGTGTTGGATGTAAAATAAATATTACAAACATTTTTTAATTTTAAATATTTTTTATTAGTTTTCATTTACAGTTTTTCAATTTTGTTTTATTTATATTAACATAATCAATCTAAGTTTCAGTTTATTTTTAAACTCAATCTTATTATCCAGTTTACATATGTAGGTATGTATGTATAATGTTTTTATGCACTTACTTATCTACTATATATATATATATATATGCATGTAAATTTCTAATTTTTTAAATATTTATATTCAGTTGAAGCACGTAAAATGTATTACTATTTGCATATCGTTACCTTAATATAGATAGAAAGGCCCTATCTAACAATTTTGTCTCTTCACGAGGTGATTAAAAAACTTAGTGGAAAATCAAGTTCTTTAGCTCCCAATTAGCCTAAAATGCTACATCTTATTGGCGACTGTAACTAATTTTGTGCTTTGGCAGTTATTTTAAAGTTCTAAAAGGATTTTACTCCACAGACTGACTGATGAGTTAGGGCCTTTCTATATTAAGGTAACGATATAATTATGAATACGCACTTTGATTTAATCAAATATTTTAATTTCAACATACTTGCTTTCAGTTCCTTTTTCGTAATCTATACAGTTTCTTGTGTTCTCTTTTTTTTGACATTTACTTTTAACAATTTATTAGGCTTAGTTTTAATTGTAGTTAAAAAAAATTATAAAAAATCGCATTACCTGATGCGAGTATTCGCTAACAAATCCTTGGTTTCACTATATAGGAACTCAATGCAACTTTGAGGGAATTAACGACAGAAATTCTCAACCAATAGGTATTGCTAAAATTGTAACGAGCATTACAATTTTTCGCCACCAAAATGAACTTAAACCGGTACTCGATTTTCAAAGTAAACAGTTGAGCTTGAATTAATTTCACAAGTAGAACAAAATATGTAAGTCAAAGCTAAAGCTTATTTCGAATGCATTGCGGCATTAAAAAAATGATATATATGTATATATAAATATTTGTCAAGAGTTCAACGACGAAATTACGAAAGAAAATAGAGGCAATCTCCATAGATGTTTCCTATCCTCGTCGAAGCGAACGTCCGTCCGTCCGTGTACACTTTAACTTGAGTAAAAATAGGGAAATCGGACGGTAACCACGCCACCTCCCATGTAACGGTATTTTCGAAAAATACAAAAAACTAGCATGTGAAGTAGAATTTTGGAATAAAATATGCTAGTTTTAAAATTTTTGTAAACTGGGCGTGGTCCCGCTCATTTATGATGAAATTCTACATCTCAGTGGTTGCTTCACCACCAAACTCGTATATGACCCTTGCAGTCTAACTAAGAAATCTGGGGATAATTTTTGAAAACGGAAATCTTACAACGGTAGTTTACAGGAATGAAAATTGCTATAAACCAGTAAATACTGAGGCTAACTCACTCGTATTTTTTCACAAACAAACCTATGCTTATTCTTGGTGTTATTTCTGCATTTGACGTAGCGTCAAAAAATGCTCCACCCAACGCTTTTATTTAGGTACAGTTATTAGTATTTAAGCAGATTAACGAAAATGTTTGAAATCGTGGAAAAACACTCCTGCCTATAATGAAAAAGCAGTCAACATACAGGCGAACAAACGATATTAATTTAACGGTTATGATATTTGTTATAAATACCATAACTTAATCCTTAAAATTGAATTTCTATTTTTTCTATCAACTTTAGCCGTTATTTTATGATTTTTATTCTTTCAATCGTATTATAACCGTTATATTCAGATTTAATTTTTTAGATCATCAACGATTTAAAATGGTCATAAAAACGCAGTGTCTACTATAACGGTTAAAAGTTATCGAAAAAAATAAAAATACAAAATAAATAAATTAATATACATAGTGGTTCACACGCGTTATAGGCCTAATCAAGCAGAAAAAATCTGCATACTTGGAATTTACCCTCAAAATCTGGGCTTAGGAACCAAAAACCAGTTTTTGTTGGATTGAATACATTAGGATAGTCCAAAATAAGTAGTGTGGGGAGATTTATGCTCGCACCGCCTAGGTTTGGTCTTTATCGAATGGAATATACCCCTATTTTTTATTTTGAAATCAAAAAATATTTAGAAGTATAGAATTCCTGAAGATCAGTATTTTTTTATCAGAAAACTCTGGTTCTCCTCAGGAGACTTTCAATAACAATACCCAATTATTTATTTAACCACTTCTTAACACTGAAGGCTCTTTATTTATCCCCCGATTGCATTTTCTGACATTTTCTTGTGGTTTTGGCGGACCTATAAAATATAGTTACTAAACAACAAATTTTAAATAAATAATTGGGTATTATTATTTGGAATCTTCTGAAGAGAAACAGAGTTTTCCGATCGAAAAATATTAATTTTCATGAATTCTATACCATTTCTAAAGAAAGTTCTTGTAGGGAGTGAGAGCATACAAATTTCGACTTTTTAATTTATCTTTAGAACAGCCGGAGGAAAAGTACAGAATATTTCAAAGTCAATTCAAACTTCTTAGTATGTAAATTTTTTTTGCTTTACTAGACTTGCAACTACAGCTATGTACGCATTAAATCCATTTGCCGTTCGGGGACTGCATAAAACTATAGGTCAATCCCTTTGTGTAACAACATCAAAGCGGCCACCACAAATTGGAGGAGAAGCTCAGCTAAATTTAAAATTTATTACTTGTATGTATTACTTTATTATTTAACCGAATTAATTAGCTCAGACACAGTTGTTTAAAAAAACTAAAAAAAACAGCTAACAGAAACTAATTACGGATTCATACTCTAAATAATTATGGCCAACAATTAATTATACCAATTTAATCAATAAAAAAACTGAAGTTGATAAACAATAAAAATTTTTATTGGCTTACCAAGTGTTAGATGTATGAGTATGTATGTAAATTTCCTAATATGCGCTTATACATTTTAATTTAGTACTTATTTTTTTACACATAAATGCAACTCTCCTTAATTCTTCATATATGAACAGCGTATAATTTATATTTAGCTTAATTTTTTTCTTCATTGAACGCAAAATTTGAAGCAATCTTTCCGTAAATCTCCTTTACGAAGCTGCATATTTAGTTATACTGATTTGTGAACGAAAACGCTTACACATGTTTTAGCTGTACAATAGTTTTTTTAATTTTTTGCGTACTTGTTTTTTTTTTTGTAGTTTTATGCACAAAATGCATTTTCTAAGAATTAGCTTTTTTATACATACATACATACTTATTTAAGTTTTCGTAGTCTAGGCTTCTCAAGCGTAGGCCTTTATGAATTTCTACACCGATTCACTTCACCCACCTTTGCCTTGTGCTTTTATCTACATTGCATATCTAATTTACCATTTAAATCGTATTTGCGTTCTCATTACGTATCAGCATCAATTGGTTTAATGTCAATACAATGCATTTTTGATCTTCCATTTTTTTTTTTGCATTTTACTTTTTCTCTACCAATAATGCTTTTAACTCAATTTTATGTACAATTTCATATAATTTATTGCACACATGGCAATTATTTTTAACTCTTAATTTGTATTAATTTTTTTTTTTGTTTTGATTGCAGCGTAGCGATTTTAGTGTAATTTATTTGCTTTATTATTTACAATTGATTTATGTATAGCTCTAGATACATATTTACATTTGTATGTTTGCCATGTCAAGCTTAATTTGTTGACAAATAAATAAATCAATTAAAATAAACACTTGCTGTGAATAACTAATTTTATCGCAGCAACAAGTAAGTATCCGCTCTAATGCGAATGCGAAAATGATATATATTTTATATTTTTTATTTTATTTTATAATCAATCTATTACCGGATAGCTAATAGAAAGTTTAGAGAAATTATTTATTTCCTTTTGAAAAATTTACGCTTACACAAAAAGTGGAGTCTAGCTGTAACTATATGAAAGTGTTCAAATAGCAAGCTTTTACTTAGTGGAAATGCATTTCACTACCACTATATGGTTAGTGGCTATAAATTTTTGAACTTAACTGTTGCAAGGAAATTGGTATTAAAATCACAGGTCGCCAAATATTCCTGAATTTGTAAGCTAATGTAATTAGTCAGTGATAGTGAAACTTTCGTTCCCCTACCGATAACCAGAATAGTAAAACTCTATTTCAATATCACTATGTAGTGCTAGGGAAATTTGAAATGCACTACAACAAAAGCCCTAGTGGTAGTGAAAATTTCAATTAAGTGCAATTTTCCCAAACCTAGTTGATTATTATATTTTCGATAAACCTTTTGGATCAACTATTTAAGCCTCGATGCTGCTGGCGTATGCAGATCGTCGGGCTCGGGCAGCGCGAGTTCTTCAAGCTGTGGAAAAAATTCAAAAAAATAGGCTGAACGAAAACAAAGCAGGGTATCTCCTGGCAGCACACCAAAAGTCTTCGCTTGTTGGAGCTCTTGCCACTGATGATAATTACAGTTTGGAAGTAGTAAAAAAAAATGTTCTACCTACGATCCATCATAAACGCCAGCAAGAGCGCCAGCTTGGGTATCAATCGAAGAATAACTCTTGCCAACAGGTGCTACCTTGGGCTCAGTAGCCAATTGAAAAGCAGAGTCCGCTCTTGACAAACCAAAGTTGGTTGAGAAAACACTACAGATTTTTGCATATGCCTTTTCTCTTCCCACAATTTTTCCGGCATTTTGGGTTTGAGTCAATTGTAATAATTAGAGTGGTTTTTTCAAACCGGTTTCCACCGTTATTTTTTATATCTACAAGACTGATTTTGATTCTTGTTACTTTTGTTCTAAAAAAATTTTGAACTTATTTTACTTTGCTCTTTTCTCAATAAAAGCAATAGAATTAATGTAGTATGTATTCGGTCATGACTTCAAACCAACATTAATCATTTTCACTGTATGAAAACTGTGTAAAATAAAGCCGGTTTTCTCTTAATTTCAAAATAGGCAACCGGTTTTTTTTTCAATTGTAATTTTTCGAATATCTCGAAAACCGGTTTTGGAGAAAAGGCGAATAATCGAACACCCTAGTAGTTATAAAAATTTTTATGAAAAATACATATTAATTTTTTTTAAAGCTCAATTGAAAAGAACTTTCCAAACTACATAATATTCAAATCAGGGACCGAACATAACAGTTATTGATGAAAACTCTCATGGAAAATTTCACTATGAAGGAAATGTTCTAAAACTAAGTGATACATACCCATCGATTTTTTTTTTCACCTAGACTCAAATTTTAAAACTAATTTTTATTTGCAATTTTAATGCAAAATTAAAAAAAAAAATTGAATTATTTATGATTTTTATATTATATGTCTTAGATAACAGTTATTTAAGACTATTATTTATAAAAGTCATCAATAAAAATCAGTCAGTGACTTTTACTTTTAAATCAGTCACCGACTTTTACTTTTTAAATCATTCATATAAAACTCAACACTTTTCGCAGTTAAGAAGGTGTTTGGAGACAGCTTACTATGACCTATACAAATGACTTTAATAAGTATGATTTAAAAAATAAAGGTCAGTGACTGATTTTTTTTTTATGACTTATAAATAAGTCTTCGGTAACCGTTATGAAAGACATATAATTTAAACTGTTATTTGCAGATTATTTAGATAAAAATCAAAAAAAAAATTGTTATTTTAGATTTATACACCAAAAGTCAGAAATAACGGTTATTTAAGGAGTACTTAAATACAATTAAAAAAAATATGTGTTAAATAGTGATTTTTTTAATAAAAGTTGTAACTGTTACGTTCCCTGATTCAAATAAATTTGCGTTGCTCGTCACGTTCGTATATTTGTGTACGTATGAATGTATCTTTAAATATGAGTAAACTATAAATATATACATCTGTGCCGTTCAATTAAAGTAGCTTAAGTGGCTTTAGAAGGTTTGAATTTGAATTAAAAAATTATCACTTTTCCTTGAAATATTTTTTTTATATTTTTATTAAGCCACTATTAAAAGACCATCTTGAACTATGGCTATTTAAAAATTAAAATATTGTTTGGGAACCCAATGAAATGTTGCTTTAAAGGGAAATGGGCTATGCCGACTTAGGCTACTTTGATTGAACCGCACAGATAATCCCTATGCATTTTATTTTATTTATTTATTTTTCAATATATTATAATTAGACAAGACTTGTACGAGTATAGGCAGTTACGCGATTATAACTTCGTATTAATTAGTTATGTCTAAGCCATACATTTAATACGAGCAAGCCTTGCTTATACTACTTATATATATATATTTATACGTTTATAACATTTATGCTTTTTATCATCTTTTTACAAGGTTTCGATATATTTATATATTGTTCTTATTACATATACATAAAATATACCTATTTGACAAAGCGAATTTTATTTGCGAAATATTTTGCAAAAAAACTGAGCAAATAAATGATTACGTTGCCATCGACGTTGATTGAGAAAACAAGGAAAACTCGCATGGAAAAGATAATCAAAAAACATTTATGTATGTATTTTGTTTCGAAAATTTGACAATTTGAAAAAAAAAACTAATGTTCCATACTTTCACTCGAAGACATAGTTAGTGCTCCACTGTGACCATTGGACTATTCGAGAGAAAGATTTTGCAGAATATTTACGGGCCTTTACGCATTGGCGACGGCGAGTATCGGAGATGATGGAATTATGAGCTTTACAACGCCATAAACATCGCGCAACGAATTAAAATACTTTGGCTCCGCTGGCTTGGCCATGTCGTTCGAATGGATTCCGAGGCTCCAGCTCTGAAAGTATTCAACTTGGAACGCGCTAGTGGTAGCAGAGGAAGAGGAAGGCCCCCGCTGCGATGGAAAGACCAAGTGGAGCAGGACTTGGCTTCACTTGACATTTCCAATTGGCGTTGAAGTTGGCACAGAAGAGAAACGATTGGCGTAATTTGTTAAACTCGGCCAAAATCGCTTAGGTGGTTACAGCGCCAAATAAGAAAAAGAAGATATTCGCCAAACCCAGTGACTGAGATGCCTCGATTATAGGCTCGTAAATCGACGAAAAAATAGGTGAATCGATTTATCCTCATTTTCAGCACGGCAACTTCTGCAGAGAGTTTTTTTTTTCGGATAGTACTTATTGGCATCTACCATCCTTAGAGCATTGTTGCAATAGCACAGTTTTCCATGATGAGCTTCAGAAGATCTTCTGATTGGTTATCGACCAAAATAGCAACATCCCCGTCTGGAACCATGATACGCAGCTAAAAGTTAGTTGCCATGGCTTAGCTTAGCTTAGGTACCTTTTTCGAGGCCAATACAGTCATTCGGCAAACGAAGGAAGGTATACAAGATCTGTGATAAGGGGAATCATCAACGACACAACCCAAAGGCGTGTACTATCCTACCTGTGGCTCTTGGTAGTGAAGGAAGTTCTGGCGGTAACTACTCAAAGCTAAAAGAATTAATCTTGTGGCCTACGACGACGATTTGCTAAAACTTGTCACAGATGAATGCTTTGGAGGGTGCATGGATTGACATTACTAGGTTCGCTAGCCAGAATGAATTAGGGGTTAAAGCCCTCAAAACAAAACTACTCTTATTTAACAGGAAACAAATTACCCTTTTTTCACTTCCAAGATAAGGGTAAGCTAATATGTATCTTTACAAGGCATCAGTGCATATTTTATCGCGCTTTTAAGCTCAGAGAAGCCGGTACGTGGAAACCAACAATATAATGAATGCTATAAAATGTTATATGCAAGCCAGCAAGTAGTCACATTATGCTATTAGCTTTCCGACCAGAGAAAAGAACTCCAAATGGCAGAGGGTGGTATAGTATAGGGTGTATTCCTCGAGTTTTAAAGATATTCGTGTAGCACACATTCTACAGATGTACACTTACAGTCTAGTTAGTCAAGACTTAACTTAACTGAGGAAAGAAATCGGCAATGATTACTCAACACATCCATTTATCTATAAGCGAAAATATTTGTTTTGGTATTTTCCTTTTCAGCTGATGGTCACTTTGCCGTCTATAAGCCACATACCATAATTCCTGATCAAAAATATATTGCGTTGGCCAATATATTAGGTTATGTTACGCAAATTAAGTCTCGACAAACTGATCCTTTACGGTATGCATGCTGTGTTATGCCCATCATGTGGATGCAGGTCAACTAGCCGTGCAAAAGTTTTTAGGGGGAACGATGAAATATTTCTCGGCCTGATGTCATTTTTCCGTGAATGATTTAACTTCCCTGCCTTCAGTATGAACATATCCTCTCCTCTATCTTAGCATTTTGTGAAGAAGCTTGTTCCAATCTTTCTGCTTTAAACCCATCTAAAGACCAGACAGACCAAGCTAACTTCTCCCTATATGTACTTGAGACCTGCTCTCTTGGAACGCGATGCCGATTTTTCGCTTGGTGAGCAAAACTTTGGTCCGTGCTTTGTGGTAAAGTGGGCTGCTTTTTACCGTCCAGTCTAAGGTAGGTCGATATATTTTTTCAGATATAGGAAGCATGGTACGCTAAACTTTGGATTTTATTTTTGTGTGTAAGAAAAGGTTACATTTTAAAGTTGAACTTTAAACTTGAAATCGACCTCAGTGGATGCCCTTTGTGGAGCGGTAGCCTCCAAGTATGAGCGGGCTGATAAATTTGGCCAACTCTGAACCTCTGGATCACTGATTAAGGTTAAAAAAATTTATCGGTACA
This sequence comes from Rhagoletis zephyria, assembly GCF_001687245.7. Lineage (NCBI taxonomy): Eukaryota > Metazoa > Arthropoda > Insecta > Diptera > Tephritidae > Rhagoletis > Rhagoletis zephyria. The sequence continues at coordinate 4,303 of NW_016167238.1, read as the reverse complement.
GATTTTACAAAAAACAATAGTTAGGGGGATAAACAAGTTCTTTTTGAAGAAGCTAACCTGAGCGGTAGCAAAATTCTTTAGCAAGCTGAAAGGGAAAAAACCGCGACTATAAGTCGGTTTGATCAAAGTAAAAATATAATAATGTAATAAGTGAATATCTATGTGCCACAGGGTATTGACAATAGGGGCATTTTCTGTATTTTTGACTGACATTTCTCAAACTAAATGAAACTATCCACCAAATCCATATATACAAAATAAAATTCCAAACTAACAAAATGTATAAAGTACTAAAAAGTAAAACGTTTTTTAAGGAACTATTGAATATTAGTTTTTATTTAACGTCATTTTCCGTTTACTCGAAATATCTTTCAATACGCTCAACTAAATGCACAGCAATCCATACTTGAATATACATAAATACATACATATATTTTTTTTTTTTTTTTGGAAAACGTGGCTTTGATTTACATTTAAATTATATTATCCGTAAAACTTAAGTATTGCAATATACAGTGAAATCATAACGCATAAACGGTTTATATTATTATTGAGTTTTAATTACTAAATACTTATTTAATTTTTATTTATACAAATGCAAGTAGTTTTATGAGCGATTTCTTAGGAGTAAAAAAATTAGTGCAAATCTGCACAAATAAAAAATGCTTGGAGACTTGTGTAATCTGCCAGCTGCGTAGTATTTGATAAGAGAAAAGGGGAAAAAAGAAATGAGAGAAAAGAAAGGATATGCATAATAAATATTTTTAATATTTTATTTCATTGCAATAATCATTTGATTTAATATTTTTTCAAACAAATTTTGAGGAAGTTATGTAGTTTTTCATCTTATAAATTTCTTGGATGTTAGCAAAAAATATATTTGCACTTAATAAAAAAAAAAACAATAGTCTGCTAAAATGCCTAATAAAAGACTAAAATTTGTAACCAAAAACAATAACAAATTTTTGGTGAAAATCTATAATTTTGATTGTTTTTTTGAGCTCTAGGCCTAGGGTAAATAATGTCTGTCTTATCTTCCTTTTTTGTTTATTACTGTCGATATTTCGCCTTTAATCTAAAGGCATCTTCAGGACTGCAAAAACACAATAAGAATACATATACAAATAATTATTTACACAACGTACAACAAAACATAACTTACAATCTTGGCTCTGCCTGGTCGACTAAACATATGCGCGAAAATGCATTAACAAACAAACTTGGTGACAATAAGTATAAGCATGAAAATGTAAACAATTCAAAATACAGTAATCATAAACAAAAAACATACAAAGAACAATACATGAAGCGATGAACAGTAAGACGAAGAATTATATGTATGTATTATCCCAACATTACATTATTGTTGTCCGAAGAAATGTTGCTATCGGACCGACGAATCGTTTTTTTCTGAACACCTGACACCTACACTATTGATTGTTGCTGTGGGTGAGAACTATATTGCGATACACATGAGCGCAATTATCGGTGTCTGTTTTAAAATTCATCCTTTTATTATTAGGGGTGTTCATGATATGTAGCATCTCCAAAACATATCGCTTATTATAATTTTTCTCTTCTTGCAAGATAGCTACATTTTCAAAGTCAGAATAATGTCCCATTTCCTGACAGTGATATGACAAGGCCGTCTTATTGTCCGACGAATTGCTCCTTAACTTAATATTAGACTTGTGAGCGGAAATCCTTGTCTTTAGTTTAGATTTTGTTGTCCCCACATAAACCATATTGCATACGTGGGACCCGTCGCCATTGCATGGTATTTTGTAGACTACGTCAGATTTCTCATTTCTGGGAATTTTGTCTTTGGTATTGCTATATATCTGCTGTAATGTGTTGTCATAAGTGAATGCTATTTGAAAGTTCTCCTTGTCATACATTTTGGAATGTTTAATCCTCTCCGATAATCCCGGAATATAGGTCGCCGATTTATAAACTTTATTATTTAACTCTTTATTTTTTCCCCCTTATTGTTTCTTACGTAGTAGTTACGTATGAGCTTATTAATCATACCCCGAGGAAATTCGTTTCGTCCTAGGATTTCTTTAATTATGGTAATATTCTTCGTGTGATAAATTTGGTCACTTATGGAGAGAACTCTTCTTATAAAATTGCTAGCCGTATTTAGAATTGCTTTCTTCTCATGTTTGGAGTTGAAATTTATGAGCCTCCCTGATGCTGTCGGTTTTTTATACCAGTCGAATGTTATTCTATTGTTCTTTCTAATTATTAGGGTGTCCAGATAAGGCAATTGTCCATCTTTTTCTATTTCGATTGTAAATTTTATTGTTTTATTATAGTTAGTTGTTAGAGTGTTAAGCATCTTGTCCATAGTTTCTGTTTTGATAATTGCAAATAAGTCATCTACATATTTAGTTAATAATCGTTGTTTATTGTCAGAGTCTTTCTCGAAATTCGTCAATAGTTCCTCCATAACTATGTCTGCTATCACGGGTGATGCTGGTGAACCCATAGGCATTCCCGACCTTTGCTCATAAATCTTGTCATTATACTTAAAATAGCGATTTTCTTTTATACAAAATTTGAGTATGGTTAAAAATAGATCCTTAGTTAACGGTGTGTGCTCCTGTATAGAACTCCATTTTGAGTCTATGATCTCTATGNGCACATCCAATCGTTTTATTTACCCTAGGCCTAGAGCTCAAAAAAACAATCAAAATATTACAATAAACGGCCAGAAAACAAAACCTAACCATGTTCAAACGAAAATCTATAATTTTAAAAATTACGATATGTATAAATAAAAAAGCTTTTTTTTATAATGACTTAATTTTTTGCTAGTTATTTTTAAAAATATGTACATATCTATATGTTCCTTCCAAAAATTAAATATTTACTTGTTTTTATAACAACACTCACCTGCAGAGCCATCCAATTGCTTCGGGGGTTGTTCGGTATAATACATACTTTTGCCAATAGCCAGCGTGCCTTTGCGATCGACTGCATTTATACTCGCCCCTCCCAGCGCAGACATACCATTGCCATTTCCCGCAGACATGGAAATTGTGGCAGAGTGCGATGAAGAAGCCGACGATGCACCACTACCCAGCAGATCTGCTTTCATCGAATGAATGTCTTTTTGTAATGCATTCGTTGAATCATTTCGTGTGGGTATTATATTATCTAGTGGAAATAATTTAGAAGGATAGAGGAAATGGAGGAGCGGTCAAGTTATTGCTAATATTTTTGAATATGTAGGTATAACTGTAAATTCTTATAACTTTTATACAAAACACCTAAAATCATATGAAAGCTATAAAATACACATTTTTATTTGAACAAAACTTAATATAACTTTTTTAGATTGATTATTTCTTATGTACTCACTTTCCCTTGTTTCGATGGTTGTATGTGTGACTTGTTTTGAGGGCGTAGATGGTAGTGGAATCTCTGAAAAAAATATTATTTTCGAAGTTATTAGCGGAAATAAATATTGGGGTTACTTTTAAGGGCTACATATATTCATTAGGATAAGTAAATAAAAGCAAACGAATGGTCGCAGTAACAGTCTGGCACTCTATTATAAAGTTTCGAACTCGTACGATCTTGTTTTCGCAAAAACTATTTGAGTATTCAAATTCATTCCTATCTTAGTCGCTAGATTATTTGGACGTCCCATTTGACCATCTCAGCCTTTTCCATGCTTTCAGACAGAGCCTTCACGACAGAGTGGAATAGAGCATCTGTTCAGGGCAGAGCGGTTAGTGTGATAATCTACTTTGAGTCGATGCTTTCAAAGAACTTCTGAAGACATTGAAAAGAATGAACTATCCGCTTTTTGACCATTTCAGAATACCCCAACTCTTGAGATTAGCGGGAGGCGATTTGGAACCAAAACAATGAACTTATAAAGCGATCGAAATACCATTGGGAAGTAGGTGGTAATACCAGGGTTCGTATTTGCACGCACATGCTCTGCACACACATGTGCTTGAAAAAAGTTCCATTGAGCTCACTGCTCATGCACATGAGTGTGCATTTATAAAAAAAAAATCTTGCGCACAACTCACGTGTGTGCTCTATGATACGAAACACTTGCTCATGTGTGTGCTTCGAAAATTAAAAAAAAAATGCACATGCGCATGTGTGTGCTGTTCGATATAAAGCACATGCTCATGAGTTTGTTTGTAAAATTTTTATGAAGAACACATGCTCATGTCTGTGCTGTGTACAGTGAAAGTCAAGTGTATAATCAGGTGCATATCACTCTATGTTTTTTTTATATTTAACACATATAAGGACAACTTGTTGCTTTAACAAATAC
>NW_016167237.1:0-21975 GCF_001687245.7 Rhagoletis zephyria | reverse complement strand
GACTAGAACTCTGTCAGCTACTGCGAGAAGGCAATTAACTTTTTCAACAATTGATTAAAAGAAAGTTTTGCTCTTGAGTGGCTTTTTAGAAAAAATTTATTCTTAAAAAATGAATTGGACGGCAAGATCTCACAAGAGTCAAAGAAATTTTTTCTCAAAACTTTATACTCTTAAATGTTATCACCAATCCTGATCCAGTATTGTCACAAAACGAACTAGTCTAGCGTTTGTTTTGAGACAGTATGTTTTTCTAAAGCATTTGTTTGCTTCTGAGGGTGATTGTTTTTATTTGTAATATTTTGTTTGTTATTTATTGAGGTTAAGAAAGATGCTGCATCTAGAAAAGGTAGATATTCCAGCTTTGTCGCTGCGTGGTTGCAATAATTTACTGAAAGCTTTGGGAGCTTTTAACGCTTTCAGAGAATAAAGCACACATTTATTCTTTGATTTGTAATTACTTAAAGTGAATAAATTTCTATTGTATGTATGAGAACATAGGTTGGCTCAGGAGCCTATTGTAGCAAGCTTCATCTAGGTAAAACATTTCCTCTGAGCTTTACCACTTTAAATTCTCCGTATTCAGCTTGCTCTGGGTTGTTTAATACAGATTTATATGCTATTCTTTCGATTTTCTATTCAAACCCGTTAAGCAAAATTTTATTTGGAAATTAAAGATTTTGATTTTCTCTGACAAAAAAAAACAGTTAAGAAAGAACTAAATGGAACTAAAAACGCGTTCTTCAATATGCGATGCTTTTAATAATTGTGCTCTACAAGAAGCTTAAAGCCCTCCCATCGTTGAGAGTTTGAAAAGGTTCATAAAGCTCTTCGCTTTGTAAATGTGAAGCTTGTAGTGGTATGTAGATAGAGCTTTAAAAATCCGGTGCACTCGCCAGTAAAAAATTTTATATTTAAAAAATGTACGATTTAAAATCTACAGAAATCTTTAGAAAGCTTCAGTGGCGGGATGTGTTTTGGTCGCATTCTGTTAAAACGTTATAAATCCGAACGTATTTTGCCTACACACATCAGTAATCGCCAAAACATATCCTGCGAGAGAAGCTTTTTAAAGCATTTTATAGAATTCATATCAACGAGTACAGTGTAAAAGCTCTCTGATCGACGCTGATATAAAAGCATGAATAGGCCTATCCTCACCAGATTCCTTTCCAAAAGAAGTAAGAAAAATTCATAGGGATGCATGCAAAGCCTGAAAAGTAACTTTCCGTTCATCTTTAAAAACGGGCACAGCTTTAAAGCTTGATTGTGGGCATCATTAGTTTCCAAATTGCCTTATTTAACAAATAAGGACAATTTTTGAATCAAAAAGCTCTATTTTTCAGCACATGACTGTAAACCCAAATATGTTTTAATAAAGCTTTTAACATTTTTGTTCTGTTCCAGAAAGCTTCATATTCAAATGTAAAGCCCAACTGAAGAGTGCTTAGGGCGGGCAACGCAAATGCTCTCTCTGACCTTTGTGTAAGTAAAGCAATCTCCCTGACCTTTCCGAAGCTTAGAAAGCTTAAAAAGCTCCTCAAGGGCGCAATGGGGTTCCCTCGATCACATTCAAACAATCTGTCTTGTTCCTAAACTTTCGATAACTAAAACAACTAGTAGTCGTTTTGCTTTCAAAAAGCTTAGTTAACAAAACACTTGAAAAAAAAAATGCTTATGTAAGTTGTATTTACCAAATTTTCAGAACTCAAAAGCTCGATATTTTTTTATTTTCTCTTTCATAGCTATGGTGTTTTTACATAAAATATAAAGTTGGTTAAAATAGCATTTTCGAAGCCAAACAAAATATAGAAAAAGCTTTTGAACTTTTCATTTCAAGGCGTTTGTTAAATGTAGTAGAACAAAAAATTAAAAAATGCTGATTATTTGTCAGTAAAATCCAAATCCCTTTTCTCCAATCTTCAAAAGCTCGATTAAAGATTGAGAATGCCTGGAAGAGGTGTCCACTAAAAATTGGTTTATAATTAAGAAAGCTTTTGTAAAACATTTTATTGTTTCCTGAATTTACAGAATGGTATTTTTTAAGTCTTAACGCTCTCAAAAATTAAAACCAACGATCATATTTGGCTCCAAATCTGGAGAAAATGATGAAAGCTTTAGCAAAAGCTACAAAAGAAGTTTGCAACTAGCTGTTTGATGAGCTTAACATGTTTACTCCGTGACTTAAATTTTTTGCGAGCATTAGTATACTTAGATTAAAATCAGCGGAAATTTATAAGGCCCCTAATATTTAGAAACTTAAATAAAATATAAAAAAAAATTATAGAGAATATTCGTACAAATATAATTAAATTTTTAACACAATAATTTTTTCTCTCATTTAATTTAATTCGAGCACATTTCCCACAAGGCCAAACAAAAATTCCATTGGATTTCCCACAAGGTTTGCGGTGCTAACGGTTAATGCCATAAAAGTAAATGCGTTGATATGCTGCCACTGTTTTAATCTTCTGCATCAACAAGACGAGCAACAGCTATTTGCGGACGTCAGCGACGTAAACTAAGCAACACAGACATATGTACATATGTGTATGTATGACAAGTAAATAAAAAAAATACAAACATTGTAAATTATGCGGGTGAATGTGTGAAAACTTTGCTATTATAAAGCATGGCCGGGGCTGAGCTGATAATCACACAACAAAGTAAACATTTTCCTGACGTTGTCTAAAATTGACAATCCGCTTATCTCGCCAAGTACTGACATCAAATCAGTAGCTCTACACATACGTACACACGAAAAAGCTTAACAGAGCGCGCGCGCGCGCTCACTTCCTACCCATCTCTTAAATAGCTGGCCCTTACCTAACCCACTAACTGCACAGCACCACGTGCCACGCGGCTGCCCTCTATAGGTGGCTGTGTAAAATGCAATATGTATGTACATATGTATTTGCTGATACGGTAAGATGCTGCCGACGCTTACAACAATGGAGGTGTCTAAATTGAGTTCACTGACATACATATCTACAGACTTGATTGGAGAAACGCTTGTCAGTCGAAAACTGTATATTTGTAACTTAAAGCTTGGCGCAGCTGAAATTAGCGTTGCACTTATCGGCGGCGAACACGCGCGCGAATGCAAGTGTGATTAGAAGGAATAGTTATAAATTGCATTTCATGGAACATCGCTAGCACACACACACACACACACACACGCATACACGTATGTACACATATGTGAATACTGCCGGAAGCCGGATACGTTCACCGTTCACAAACAAGCGCAGTCATACATCCGCTTCCTTCGCGCCACAACAGCGCAATAAATAACTTGGTTGGCATCACGCCAGCACATCCGTTGCGACGGCATCCACCAGCAGCACTCACGCAACCGCAAACGCTTTCGCTTCGCGCTGTGTCCTGTGTGGTGTGCAACATCATATTGTCATTGTGTCTGACACTTGATGCTACAGAAATTGCAAACGCCCAATGCAATTAGAAGTGAGGAACGTTTAGCTGCTGCATCCCAGTGGAAGAAGTGTAATTTTTGGCAACACGTTTCTCGCAAATCCTTCATCGCATCCTTGCTGGTCCTTTGAGATGCACAATTAAGCGCTTATTATCTGAGATGGCAAAACGCCTGGGCACTAAAGTGTCAATTACTTGACTGGCAGCGACATGAGTAATCATAGAAGCTATTTGTGTAATTAGTGGGGCGCTTTCGTGAGATCCCTGCAAACCATTTTTTTTTTTTAGAGTATTCTAAATTGTAGAGAAGCTTTAAAGAATTCGTAAAGATCTCGTCCGATTTTTTGCCAAATTTTCAAAAATGAAATAAACTGTGCATATGTATGCACATATGTATGTGTATGCGTATCGATGCTTGTTGAGTGCAAAGCAAAATTAGTGCAGGGAACTAGATTTTCACAATTTGGAAAGGAAAAGAACTTTTGTTTTCAAAATTGGAAAGTCTGCATAAAAATTATAACTAACGGCGCCGGAAACTGAACTACCACATATAAAAACCAAACAGGCAGAAAGAATTTTAAGTTAGTAAAATATGCAGTCATGTGAAAAATAATAGAGAATTTTTGACCAGTGAAAAATTATCTTTTTTATTTGAATTGAAAATATTTTAACATCTTAAACTTGAATTGCTTCTGTGAAACCGGCAGTAAGTTCAACCTTTGGAGAAAATTTGGAAAAATTCAACCTAATTTTACAAGAAACTTTTTATTAAAATTTTTTATAAAAATTCGAGGTACACAAATATAATACCAGCGGCAAGAAAAAATAGAAAATCAAAAATTAACGCGAATTCTTAGCCACTTGAAACTTGTACTTTATTAAGCTTGAATTTAATGGGCTATAATTTAGAATTTTTCTAGAAATTCTTATTTGTTGTCGTGAAAATTTTTTGAATTTTTCTACAAGGTTTGAAATTATTTTTTTTCTAATGAACTGTGTTTTTATAAAAAAAAAAAAATAATAAACAAAGCAAAAACAGCCAAAACTGGTCAAAATGAGGTACCCGGCCACGCGTTGCTGTGGCTCTGTCTAGTTAAAAAGGCAGAACAGAGAAATCACTCGTTTCTAAAATTCTTACTATCACAATGCTTGTGGGCAGGGCCGGATTAAGAATGTGGGGGCCGGGAGCTGTTTTTTATGTGGGGACCCCTTTTTGAGTTAATAATTACATACAATTAATTGGAAAAAATTCATATATTTGTATTTTAATAGTATCGTTAATTTCTGAACTTCTAACCTCGTCTTTTCTTTAGAAACTCTAGCCTGAATTCCTTTGTACTTGCCTCGCATGTTGCATCCAGAATTAAACGACTGACCACGGCAGTCTCGTATATGAACATAGATGGAATGGTACGAATATTTTGTGTTTTTGATCCGGCATATTTTTTCTGCCTGTACTTTCTCACCCCGCAAAGTTATTATTTCCTCTCAGGCTGTTGAAGATAAATAATTCACTTGACCTCGTCCCTTACTACCGTATTCGTTGATATGTCTGGAAGTCATTCTGAGCTATTAGCTCCAGCATCCTACGGAAATTTCCATTACTGGGTGGGTTTAAGATGTATTGAGGGTGCTGACAAATCTTCTTAATACCTAGCGATCTTTTCTGTAATCTCAGAAAAATTATTTTTTTATTCTTTCGTCATCACATGTGTGGATCCCCCAAATATGGGGGCCATGGGTCGCGGCCCCATCGGCCCTGCCCTTATTACGGCATATTAAACTAAAAAATGCGTTGCGATTTTACAATCAAAATAAATTCGAGTTAGTGGCAGTTTTATTGACAGATATTCCGTTGAAAATTTAAACAAAATAAATTCGAGTTAGTGCCAGTTTTATTGACAGATATTCCATTGAAAATTTAAAAGGTGGCAGCTCTAACAAAATATGTTTGTATTTAAACTCTTTCAAACAACGGTTGTTAGATGCATTATTGTTATATCTCATTTAACTCACCGATATGTGCAATTTTATATTTATTTTAAAATATATAGAAAAACGGCAACCTGGTTGTAAAATATTTTAATTTTTAAATATTAGAATACTCTTTTTAAGTACCCTGTGTTAATACCCTGTTTCAGTTGCATATTACATTAATTGTAGATGGCAATCCTATCAAAAAAATTAAAAATGAAATAAAAAAAACTCCCCAAAAGGAATAAAACATTTTGAAAAAATATTAAAGCAATGCGCGAAGAACTTCCGCAGTTTTCTACATAATAATCCTGCAGAAAATTGAATTACTTTGAAAGTAATTTATAAACTACTTTATTTTCTTCAATGGTAACTAATTGAAATTCTCACTAGTTTACCTGCAACGAACTCATTTATTTAACATGGCGATGGAAGCAGTCAATTGCCTTTTTTTGCATGTATTTTCAACTACTTTATGAATTTGGCTTAAACAACTCCAAAGCCAGTATGTTTCGTTGAATACGCTTTCGTTCTGCACTTCACAGATGCTTTTTCATAACTAAGAAAAGCGAAATTAAAAATTTAAAATTAAAACAGATTTGAACATGGACATTCTTGGCTGCGACCAATTGTAGCAAACATCTTTGCACGCTCAGCTACAGCCAGACATGTCAATGTGCTTTCAAATGTTCAGTTTGAATTGTGTGCAAGCAGCAAGTCGACTGTGCGAATCTGCATTTAATTTCAACTACTTTAAAAATAATTTGGCTTAAACAACTCCAAAGCCAGTATGTTTCTTTTGAATATGCTTGCGTTCTGGACTTCACAGATGCTTTTTCATACTTCCAAGACACGACCATTTACTCATTGCATTTGTTTTAAAGTAGTCTTTCAACTAGTTGATTTAAAAAAAAACAATCACTTGTTTCCATCAGGGAAGGAACAAACAGACATTGCTTATTTATCTATTAACAAATATCCAATAGTCGCTTGCTTTGCGGCGATCTAAATTATCTGTGAGACAACCATTCAATTATATTCTATATCTGTAATACGTGCACCGAATATCGAGCAAGTCGGCCACAAAAGCACTCTTTTCGAATCGATCGGTGCCTGGTCCACCAAACAAAAAAAGTATCCTACAGCGCGCGAAAAAAAGATACCACATCAATATTTTTACCAGTTTTGACTACTTTTCTTTTGCTGTTTTTAAGGCTCATTCATTTTTTTATTAAAGTTCAGCTCCTTATCTAGCAAAAGCCATATACGTCCACATATCAAGCTACAGTACAAAAATTTAAAAAATTGCACAAACTTCTCAACCCAACTCCAAGTATTTTAATTAGAATTTCTAAATTTAATTTTTGGTATGCGGTGTTATACCTTATTAAATTCTAGTATAATAAAGTGACAGTTTGAGGTTGCTAAAAAATCGCAGTGATTTTTTATCATTTTTTTCTGACGGTGTTATGCACTCTTATGCATATAAAAAACTACTTTGGAAGAAAGTTCGCGATACCATCAACAAAAAAAAAAATATATCAAAAATTAACGCGATTTTTAGATTGAAATCTTGCTCTTTTTTATACTAGAATTTAATAAGCTATAAAACTGCATACCAAAAATTCTAGAAATTAAAATTAAAATACTTGGAATTGGGATGAAAATTTTGTGCAAATTTTTGTAATTCTTGTACAAAGTCTGAAATCTGGATTCATATGGTATTAATTAGATAAAGAGCTATCTATACCTTTATATAAAAATAATGAACATTAAACAAGCAAAAGATAAATAGTCAAAACTGTTGAAAATGCAAATTAAATCAAATTTGATTTTTTTTTTTTAAAGCATAAAATGCCTGCTTTTGTTTTTTCACACACAAAAAAAAATTTTTTGATATGAATTGAATCAATCTCCAAGGTATTTACATATTTTACAAAAGTTTTTTACACAATACGTTAATTCTTTTATTTAAAGGCCCGAATTTCTTTTGTTTAATCTTAAAGATCGGTGGGAATGGTTAACCAATGCTGTAAACAATATTATGTGTAGTTTTAATTTTTACTTCTAATTTGTGTAGCTAAAAGCCCCGCAAACTCGAGAAATCTCGTTTTAATGATGAAATTTTGGTAGTTTGGAAACTGATTTGGTAGGCGTTTTGGTACCTAAAAATATTTTCAAGTGGCAACACTGATGTTGATCCACGCAATAAGCTATTTAAATACGTACCAAATTTTCAAGCAAATCGCACCAACAATTCGTGTCCCTACCGGAAGAAGGTACCCTATATGTTAGTCCAGGCAAGAAGCAGTCCATGATGTTCGATTTAGACGCTCTCACCTGATTTTTATATTTAAGGATTATGAAAGAAAATTTCACTACTCCAACGACCGTAGGGCCGCCTTCAGTATCCTCAAAAATTTGGGGAAATCCCGTTACTCAGAATCAACGAGAGTGGATAAAAAATATTTTGTTCGCCAGCTGCAGATGCCGATCAATCTTGGGAAAACTTTTGAAAACCCTTAGCCATACATCACAAGAAGAGCCTGACCTGAAACAGAGTTATCTGAATTTGAGAAATGTGCTCGAGGCATACATAAGTTAAAGTATTTGAGTATAAATGCACGCCAATGATTCACTATCCATAAGGAATATCAATAACACCGCACAGTGTTTCGACTATGTGGAGGCAGATGGAAATATGTAATAGTAAACCTGCACCGATTTCACTGAAACTTGACATGTGCTCTAGTTTTACTTAGAAATAGAGAATTATGAAATTTAGTAAAGATGGAATAATTGCCACGCCTTCTACTCTTGTGGGCGGAAACATTAAATTTCACCCGATTTCGATGAAATTTAGTTTGTGCTCTCGCTTTTATTACAAAAACCTAAATATAAAATATGGGAAAGAGTGGACCACTCTAACGTCCAAAACACACAAAAAATGTCGGCCCAGTCGTTAAATGTGATGACATTCCAGTTAATTTTTCGTTTCCTACTTTTCACTCTCAGAAAACAAAGGTTATGTTATAAAATGACTTAGGTGTAAATACTCGCTTTTTTCCCAATATCAGGCGAGATTTTTTCATTGTTCGAAAAATTATTTTCGCGAAATTATGCAAAAAGAGGCTGAAAATCAAAAATTAAGAAAATCAAAAGATGTAATTATATATTCAAAAACTAGATAAAATTCTCTAAAACATGTGTCTAATTTCAAGACCTGACGAACCGGTACACTCACTTTTTTTACTAATAATCTTTAGCATCTATATTTCGAAGTACATTTTTTGGTAAGAAAATACGAAGGTTCCAAATAAATGATAAATACCTTCGCCTGAATATTCCACGAAAAAAGTTGAAAAAGAAACATTTTCTTGAATCGATTAATCGCCGAAGGCAACTTAACTGCTTACTCGGTATCGCGCCGATCCCCGCATTTCTTTGGAAATGTATCGTTCGTGAAGAAGGAGGGTGAGTAAATAATGTGAAATGTGGTATTTGGGACTTTTGCTTTTCCCTCTCTAAGTCCAACCGGTTTGGTTTTATCAACTGTCGCCATGACTTTTTTCTACCTGCCTCCATTTAGTCGAAACACACTGTACACCGTTCTTCTGAGGCGGGCCAAAGGGTGGAATACAGGGCGGATGAGTAACATCACTTAGCAGAATGAATAATACACAAAATTGTTGTTATACATACTTAAATATCTATAGGAGACAAGAGAGAGTAACTAACAATTAATGTGTAATATGTAGAGCAAAGCGGTAATTGTTTTCAAATGAAGGCGTGGCTTTGCAGGAAACCCCACCAGCATTTAAGGGGCAGGATAAGTAAAGCAAGAAATTGCAAATTTAGCTAAAAACCATGGCGCAAATTAAATAAGGAACTTACGTAGTTAAAAATCATTACGCAAGAAATAATGCATTAATGTAATTTCTCGAAGAAGGGCCAGCTAATAGAAGGCTAAATGCATTACTTGCGTTTTGTAGTTAGCCATGCTCGCACTCACACTTATAAGCGTCCAAAGTATGTAAACACTCGTTAGCCAAGATAAATTTGCAGTGTAAGCATTTGAATGTGTACAAGTAAATGCATTTACTCGTATCTAAGTGGGGAGGTACACGGTTGTTCGTTTGTAACGCGTATCTACACGGAGCCAAAAGCAAAATGGTTTTTTCAAACAAGTTATGGTTTGATGTTTTCATGGTTAATAAACCGATTGTAAGAAATGTGATTCAAGTTGAACATTTGAAAACAAATTCGTATGTATGGCAGTGAGTGAACGTGCAGGGGTGCTTGCTGTTATTTGTAGGCCTAAAGCAGTACGAATGCCGTCAGCGTGATACATAATTATTATTTTTTTTTCTGTTTTTGGTTTCTATTAATTACGAAAAAGCCTCTGTGATGTGTAGAACCAAATTAAGCGACGAAGAAAATTGATTCAAGTTGAACATTTGAAGACAGATTTATAAAGCGGCTGTAGCTGAGTGTGTAGAGATGCTTGCTGTTATTTGCTAATCCCGTCAGAGACAACGTGTTAAAATGCTTATGAAAATTTTTGTTTTGTATCTCCGAATTATGAAAAAGCATCTGTGAAGTGCAGAACATGAACGTATTCAAACGAAAAAATCGACAACTAAAAGTTTGGTGAATGTAAACAAAAGTGTGGTTAACATTGCCAAATCATTGTTGAAGACACTAACCAAGGCATTGTTAATATTAACCAAAAATCACATTGATTCCTTGTTAAGTTTGAATTTGGTAATATTACCCAATTTTTGGTTGATTTTTTTCTCAGTGTAAGCAATTCGCATAAGGTGCTCAAGTTGGCGTTTGCGGTAAAACATAAGGACTATTAATTAAATACTTGTGGAGTAGACATATATAGTACATACGTACGTACGTTTGTTTGTGCATACATGTATGGATTTGTAAGTGGGTATGGATTCTAAGGAACGGTCGCAGCTGTGCAAGTCTGCATGTGACACAATTCACAAAACTTAATGCCATAAAATGGGAAAAAAAAATTAATGAACCAATTAATTTAAATCAATAAAATGTGCAGACACAGTATGTTTGAGCGATAAAACTATGAAATGTGCACATTATTAGTTATTAAATATATAGAAATGAGAACAAATGTATGATGAAAAAACAGGGATGTGCTTAATGGTTTATCTACAATGAAGGATTTCCTTGCGCTGTTATGAAGGTGCACTTCAGGCAAACACTTGATTTCATTAATTACTAATCAAACACCACAAAAGTATAGAATTAGAATGCTCATTTTAATAGACAGACTACAAAGGCGGCGTACACTTCAGGCAAAAAATTGCAATGCGCCGTGAAAACATAGAATGCTTCTAATACTTTCTGCAAGGAAGGAACAGGGAAGTGAGTCTGTTTTAAACGACTGAAGCAGAGTGGTTTGAGAGGGACGGAAAATTCAAAATTTTAAATGTCTCGAACTGTGCAACTAAATGGTCGAATAGACATGCCTGCTAATACGTTTTAAGGATTTTTCTGCGAAGAGTGGCACTAGTTAGATTCAAAGGACGCCGGAAGTCGGAAGTCGATATTGTATGAATTGTATGTTTACGTAAAAGTTTCAACGCTAGTTTAAGACCAAGTTCCATAGTGCACAAGAGGTGTCTTAATTTGCGAACATCTAAATGATTTTAAAAGAGCTTCTGAAGAGTATAAGTATCAAGCTGCCATTTTTTTTTAGCTTTTTCAAACTTGTCGTACATATTCCTGCTGCCTATTTCTTATAACGTCCTTTTACGACATATAAAGATAAGGAGAAAATTTCTCAAATTCAAACAGTTTGGCATTTCCAAGAGAAAGAAACTTTGGAGGAGTAAAAAGCTCATACATTTTATATGTAAGCCAAGCAGCACCTCTGACCAACCAAAAAATAATCAGAGAGTCGGAGCAGCTAATGACGAATTCAAAGACGAAGCTATATATAACCTTTTCATTCTGAGTAAGCAAGAGGGAACTACACTTATAGTTCGCTCGAAAAATATTAAGTATTATCATGATTTCACTTTTCACTTTTCGCTATGTGTATTCACTACGGGTGGATGAGAGAAAATGGACGAATTTGTTTATGGACGAAACGCACGATAGGGCTGCTTAAAATTTACGTGAGCTGGTCCGATTTGAAAAAAAAACTCCAGAAAGGCTTTTTTTATGCAGACATTTTAGACTTAAACTCTTATTTTTTCTGAGGTGATTTTTTGGAAAAAAAAATGTATAAAGTTATTTATGAACAACTCGAATTTTGGAGGTATAGGTATTCTCAAATCTGTCCAGCACACGAAAATCTTAGGCCTTAAAATATTAAAGATTTTATAATTAGGTGGAAAACAGTACCGATTTTTTAGGGAGAGTGATGCACCCTAATAAATATACGTCGGTGATATTGCAAAACGGTCTATGTCTATCAGTACCCTTGACACTTAGATGGTATTTTCTTGCATCGGAATGCATCTGCAAATCGAAGCCTATTCTCATAATTTGGCAAAGTCCAAATTGATTTTAGACCCATGGTTTCTTCGGCAAATTTGCTTAGAATTATACGTAGAATACTTCTGTGCTATACGCACATAGTAAAAAAAAAAAATCTCCCATACAAATTGACCCGCCCTAATGTATATACTCAATATGCGAAGGTATTATTGTGCGCAATTTTTTTACCAATGATTTTATCGTTTTAATAACTTACCGGTTGACTAGTAGTTTAAATTTTGTGAGGCATCCAAGAATAACTTTTTTGTTTTGCACGCAAAATTTTCTTACTTTTGCATATTTCGTAAAAACAGGGTTGCTTTCGGCGCGGATTTTCGTAGCACCCTTTCCTTTACATATATATATATGTATGTATGTATGTGTTGATGGCAGTACAATTAAAATAGCATTGTTTTATAATTACTCATCATTCAAATGAATCATTATTGTTTTGATTGCTATTATAGGTAACAACAAAACAAATCGCTTGTAACGATTTCCGATTGGCCAGATTGAAAAGGTCAATTATGATAAACAACAACACTCTCGAAGAACTCAGCCACTTTACTATCTGCATGAGTAACTCTAACAATGTTTATGTACACAAATCGATTAATGGATTTGTTGATGATTTTTTCGTGTTTTTTTATTTCTTTTTTTTTTTTTTTTTTACTTCTTCTGCATTTCATCCCAAGCACTGAAAAGCGGTGCAGAACAATAAAAAACACCAATAAATTTGCAATAGCAAATCAAAAACGCGTATAAGATAAATATTAAGTAAGTAGGAGAACATGTAAACAAACAGATAAACAAACATTTAACATTAAACAAACAAACGATACGAAACGAATGAACGAACGGACGGGTGAGCGGGTGAATACACGCAATTTTTGCTTGTGGAATTACATATGTGCTCATTGGGAAAGGAATTTTTATACACTAAGTTTTTGTACATACATATTTACAAAAACAAAACTAAAAATGCGTGAACTCAATTAACGAAAATTATGTGGTAAATATGTATTATTTCGTTAAATGATAATCTTTTTCGTACACAGGAATTATAAAAAGCATTTAAACGAAATTTATGGCACACCAACAAATAAACAAATGAATATAAGTATAATAAGTAGGTAAGTAATGGGCTAAAATCAATTGGCAATAAAAGTTTGTTCAGCGCATTCGTAACAGAAATTTTAGTTAACCATAAATAAGTAAAAAAAAAAATAAATAAAACTAATTCAACTAAACTTAAATTCCAAATTAAAAATTTTTTAATTAAATATTTTTTTAAATTATAAGAAAAATATGAATACGATTTCATTAGCTTACCCTGGGCACGGTTATGTTTATCAGCCCCCAACAGATTTTTTTCAGTCCCCATGGTATCTTTTGGTTTTTTGTTTTTGGTTTTGTTTTACGAATCATAACGTTTATGTGTTTGGAACGTTGTTTTGGTTTGCGTTTCATACAAATTTTTTGTGTTCAAAATTTTTTTGGTAACAATTTTGTTTCAAGAGTGGTGAATTTCGATGCGCATGATTGGTGTAAATTCATTGTCAAATAGGCAAATTTTATTTAAAAATTTTTTTTTCGTTGTAAAATTTTGACGTGCAGCGTGTGCATCAACACAATTTGCATACAAAACGAAATTTATATTTAGCGGAATGTGTGAAAATTACACTTTGTTGTTGTTGCATTGATTGTGTTGTTGGTAGTGATGATGGTGGCGGTGGGTAATAATGATGTTTGATTGACAGTTATGCAAAATTTTAGTGACAGTGATTGTGTAGTTTGCATAAAATTTCAATTTTGCATTTTTTTGGTTTTTGGTTTTTCGAAACATACGGTGGAAAAAGAAATGAAATGAGAAAATAAATAAATTAAAATTAATGGTTCATCAACAATTGAAGTGTATTTACGAGTAGATTTTGTGAATTTCGATATGAAATTAGAGAAAATAGAGATAAAATACGGAAAAGTGCAAGAGAAGCAAATTAAATTTGCAAATGAACAAAAAAGTTACCAAAATTTAATAGGGAAATTAGATGGAAAAATTAAATATTTATAGTCAAGGGAAAGTATTGAAAAAAAAAAATACAGAAAGAAAGTAAGAAGAGTGGGGGAAGTAAGGGAGAGCGCGCGCGTTGTTACGCAGACGAGCCGAAAGCACATTGTTGGTAAGTGCGTGTAAGTGTGTGTGTGTGTGTGTGTATATTTATATTTAGGCAGTAGTCGTGGTAGTAGAAAGTTGAAAATCGTTGAAAGGAAAGATAGCGCAATTTGTTGAGAATAGGAGTTTTGAAAAGAGAAGTAAAAAACAAAGAATAAGAAATTAGTTCTAAATACCTATATAATTGCAAGTAAATATCTCAAAACACTACAAATACATAGTACGCAATAGTACGGGTTATCTTAATAAATTCAACAGGGGCACTTTGCTTTTGCTTCTTTTCGTGGCGTGATGCATTCGTGAAGGAGTTTCAAGCTACGTTTCTTGTGTGAATTTGTGCAAATTTGCGGCTGTTGTGTGGTGCAAAGTGTTCGCTGACGTTGCTTTCGTGTTTTGTTTACTACTTTTTCTGTTGTTGTTGTTGTTGTTGCTTGCGTGACTGACTGACTGACTAACACCAGACCACTTTTATTGGTCGTGATTGTAAGCTGTAAAGTTACTACTTTTTTTTTACTTGTTAGCAAAGGTGGTTGCGGTGCTTACTTGGATGCTTGAAAGTGAAAATAGGATAAACATTTTCGGTAATTTTGAAACACCACATAACTTTTTAAAATTTTTGTTTGTTGTAATTTGAATATACGCCAATTTTTGGTTACTCAATAAATGACCATACATTTTTGGTCATTTAAAAACTGGACATAAATTTTTGTGCTTTAAAAACTGAAGATAAATTTCGGTAATTTAAATAGTGGTCACAGCTTTTTGGTTCAATGAAAACGGTACAAATATTTTTTTAATTTAAAAACGGTACACGAACTTTCGGAAACCAGAAAAGGTGATTTGTATTTGTGATAGTTTTAAAGTGGTCAAAAAATTACAACTGGACATATTTTTTTGTAATTTGAAAACGGAACATAAATCTAAAAAAAAGGACATAAATTTTTGATAATTTGAAAACTGGACATAATTTTTGTATAATTTAGAAACGGGACATAAATTTAAGTGGTCAAACATTTTCGGTAATTTAAAAGGTGGACATAAATGTTAGACATAAATTTCTGGTAATCAGTAAAGTAGATTTATAGTTTGGATCATTTAAAAGTGGTCAACAATTTTCGGTAATTTAGAAAGTGGACATAAATATTTGATAATTTGAAAACTGGAAATAAATTTTTGATAATGTAAAAAGTTGATTTATATTTTTGATAATTTAAAAGTGGTCAACAACTTTCGGTCATTTAAAAAGTGGGCATAAATTTTTGATAATTGTAAAAAGTGGATCTACATTTTTAATCATTTAAAAGTGGTAAACAAATTTTGGACATTTAAAAAGTGATTCAAAAGCGTCCATGTTTTGATGAGTCAAAAACTAGCAAATTTTTTCCCCCATTCAAAAATTCTACATACATACATAGGTGCATTTTTGGTTATTTAAGAAAAAGGTATACTAATAACCGAAATAATAGAAACACGACATTTTGACCAGATTGGCTATTTTTCTTTCGTTTATTTAAAGTTGAGTGTTTTTTTTTTATAAATATAGCGCAATATCTAACAAAAATAATGTACATGTATCCAAACTTTGTTTGAACTTTAGGAAAATTTAACAGAATTTCGTGGTAATATCGGACTTTTTAATCTGGCCTTTTCAAATGATTTTTGGTTTGCTGTTTTAAGTGACGCATCTTCGAAATTTTTTATATGGGAAGAAATGCGTAACACCCCCCGAAAAAAAATTCAATAAGCAACAGAATTTTTGCACAGCTTTACACTTGCACTTCATTATACTAAAATTTAATGTGGATTAAATGGACATTTGATGAAACTTTGCTGAATTTTCTTAATTTTTCTAAATTTCTTGAAATTTGGACTTACATTGTGTTGGTAAGTTAGAGCTATACTTTTATAAAGAGCTAATAAACAAAAGCAGAATAGTCAAAACTGGTCAAAATGTCGCCTTTCTATTATTTTAGCCAAAAGTGTATATGTAAGTATGTATGCATGTTCGGTCTGTGAATAACCAAAATGCATGTCCTATTTTAAATTACTCAAATAATTAGTCATTTTAACTTTCAAGCGTCCACTTCACACTAAAAATGAATCACATAAGTAGTTTTGTAAATATAAAAAACACTTTTCTGGCTTAAAATATATGTATGTACATAGTGATTGTTGGTTAGTAGATTAGTAGCATGCTGTATATACGCACATGTGTAAAGCATACAAGCATTACACCTATAATTATCCTAAATACTATTAAATTTTTGGGATCATTTTGCAGTACTTTTTTTTAATACGGATACATAGTAATTTACATATAATAATTTTCGCTTTATACTTATTTATAAATCTAGTTAAAGCCCTATAAACTATATTTGCATACTTAATTTATTAACTACTTTTTGTATAAAATCTGTATGCATATAGCTTAAAATCTATGACGCAATACTCGAAATGTGCAAAAGCGTTTTAGCTTAATGCATATGCTCAAAATAAACATCAGACAAATAAAAAATTTGATAAAATATTGATTCATTTATGTATACCTGGTCTCGACATTGACTATCAGATGGCTCGCTAGGTGGCGCTAAAGTAAATATTTGGTTTATTGCTGTTTAGTTGTGCTTAAATTTACAGTAACTGGACTGGTAAATTAGCAAATGGCGCGCCTAAAAGTATGCAGCACCAGCTGGGTATTTCTTTCCGTTTACATCATGCATGTAGTTCTTAAATGGCTTGCCAATTGATTTCTTTATATCACAAGCCGCGGGTGCTCAGTATTAGCACTAAAAATATATAGTTATGTATCTATATATATACCATATTCACTATTTGAAAATTGCAACCGTATTAAAAAAGTAGTCGCATAAATATTTATGTGAATATGGTTCCAATGAAGTTTAGGTTATTCTCCCTACCGAGATTTAACACAGAACGTGTTTCCGAATATATTATTAACCAAGGCAGCGCTTTGTGGGCATTGTTTGACCGACTTTCTACTAAAATTTCCAACACGCCTTTTGATTGCAGGCTGCCTTAAAACTGATTGCAAAATAGTGCTCTGAAGAGGGTATATTAATAACTGTACTAAGGTCCGCCATCGTCAACTCCATCTAAAGAAGGAAAGACAAAGTGGTTTAATCCAAACCGGCAGTTTCGACGATTTAATTATCGCAAGAGGAGGGGCATCTAGAGAAAACCCTAAATAAAAGGTACATCTGAATCAGTGAGTCTTCGTGGATAGACAAATGGGGCCAGGCAAGCGGGAGGGTTCTTAAGCTGCCACCGAATGGCGTAGGACAAAANGAGGGGCATCTAGAGAAAACCCTAAATAAAAGGTACATCTGAATCAGTGAAAGTCTTCGTGGATAGACAAATGGGGCCAGGCAAGCGGGAGGGTTCTTAAGCTGCCACCGAATGGCGTAGGACAAAAGGATAAAGTAATCAAGAAACTTATAACTCCCCCTAAATAAATGAATCTCGGAACGACTTCTGAATTGTAGTGCGGAAGCCTTGAGCACTTTCACAGGCCACCTGACTGGACTGCAGGTTCTGTGACTGGAAGATATTGGGCCTCATGCATAAAAAGTGAGCTTAAGCTCAGACTCAATTTTTGCACTGATGGGGTGAGCTCAAGCTCAAGAATTTGTACTGAAAATTGATTCGGAGCTTAATCGCACTTTTTATGCATGAGGCCCATTATGTGATTTCTCACATAACATAGGTGTAAGACTCTTATATTTCGGGGAGCGATTATCGTCTCTGTTCACTATCTGAAATATGACCGCCTCTAAAATGTTTAGTTTTACAAGTGCTCTAAGGTTGGAGTGAATTTTTATAAGCTCAGCACAATATAGTAGATCTATACACCTTTATAGGTCGGGTTTGTTCGCTTAAATAAGTATATATTGAAAACAACTATTTGTACGTTTTGAAAGAGAATTTTTCTTAAAAAAGATATGCCCCAGCATTATAAAATAGTTCAAAAAACATGCGAATTTTTGTTTAACTCTTTTACCAATGCATATTGGTAAAATGTTTGAATAATTAACTTTTTAGCTAAAACAGATTTTGCTAAATCTTTTACATTCTTGTACAGTTCGTGGTACTCAGAAAAAGAGGTAAGTGGTAACCGTAATCTCCAATATTCCTTTTAGAGAATACCCGCTGAATTTTTCACTTGCATTTGCATCAACCATACAAAATAAACATATTCCGTTTATTATATGAAGATCAAGCGGGTTGCAATGTTTACATTCAGAAATATCTCTTTGTACTTACTTCTTTTTTAATATATAGTTCGCATCTAATCGTTATGACGATTATGAAGATGATGACTAGTACTGGTCAAAACACATGCACCAGGGCGTTGAACTAACGTAGAGTACAGTGTAATATAGTCGTTCTTCTGGGCGTACAGGTACAGACCCTGCGTCCTTTTTTTACGCACTGTTGCTAATGCGACCAATCTATGTAGAGCTTTTAATGTCCGAACTAGAGATTGTCACTAGAGAATTGTCAATCAATTTTTAAGCCCCGACCCCGCCCATCCCGACGTTTCTCAGAGTTGCACCGCGGGTCACGTGGCTCCCGAAATCTATCACTAAGNGGGCGTACAGGTACAGACCCTGCGTCCTTTTTTTACGCACTGTTGCTAATACGACCAATCTATGTAGAGCTTTTAATGTCCGAACTAGAGATTGTCACGGGACTAAATATTTAAAACCAGTCCCGCCCATTTCGAAAATCAATTTTTAAGCCCCGACCCCGCCCATCCCGACGTTTCTCAGAGTTGCACCGCGGGTCACGTGGCTCCCGAAATCTATCACTAAAGAAAGTGCACAGTCTTGAAAATTAATTTTAAATAATAAAAAATGAAGGATCGATCTGGCATCTTCCAATTATTTTATTTTGCTTTTCTGTTCGTTTTCGCCTCAATAAAACCTAAAAAAGTGCATATTTCCTACAACGTTTTTAAGGAGGATTTTCTGAATTTGCAGAGGTTGCAGTTTTTCGTGAGTGTCGGGGAAATGATTTTGGTACCGTCTCGCCGGCAACTTTTTTATAGACCTCCCCGATGCCGCCCATCACGGCCAACTTGAAATCAGTGCCGGGTTACTCTACATATATGGATGGTGTGCCCATCCATCTGCTGGTTGTCAACTGCGGAATGGACTGGGTATGGAGCGAACGAACTTTTTTACTGTTTGGTGATATGGCGCACAAATTGGTGTGGCGTTTTTGTAGTTGAGCGAAGACTCCGAGACCTAGCCTTCAGGTGCACTCCACCCCGGTTAGTGAGCGAATTGTCACAATTCGCATCAAAGACTAAGTTCTAAAACATAAGCCTCATCTATTTGCACACNACCCCGCCCATCCCGACGTTTCTCAGAGTTGCACCGCGGGTCACGTGGCTCCCGAAATCTATCACTAAAGAAAGTGCACAGTCTTGAAAATTAATTTTAAATAATAAAAAATGAAGTATCGATCTGGCATCTTCCAATTATTTTATTTTGCTTTTCTGTTCGTTTTCGCCTCAATAAATAAAACATTNAGAAAGTGCACAGTCTTGAAAATTAATTTTAAATAATAAAAAATGAAGGATCGATCTGGCATCTTCCAATTATTTTATTTTGCTTTTCTGTTCGTTTTCGCCTCAATAAAACCTAAAAAAGTGCATATTTCCTACAACGTTTTTAAGGAGGATTTTCTGAATTTGCAGAGGTTGCAGTTTTTCGTGAGTGTCGGGGAAATGATTTTGGTACCGTCTCGCCGGCAACTTTTTTATAGACCTCCCCGATGCCGCCCGTCACGGCCAACTTGAAATCAGTGCCGGGTTACTCTACATATATGGATGGTGTGCCCATCCATCTGCTGGTTGTCAACTGCGGAATGGACTGGGTATGGAGCGAACGAACTTTTTTACTGTTTGGTGATATGGCGCACAAATTGGTGTGGCGTTTTTGTAGTTGAGCGAAGACTCCGAGACCTTGCCTTCAGGTGCACCCCACCCCGGTTAGTGAGCGAATTGTCACAATTCGCATCAAAGACTAAGTTCTAAAACATAAGCCTCATCTATTTGCACAGNTCTATGTAGAGCTTTTAATGTCCGAACTAGAGATTGTCACGGGACTAAATATTTAAAACCAGTCCCGCCCATTTCGAAAATCAATTTTTAAGCCCCGACCCCGCCCATCCCGACGTTTCTCAGAGTTGCACCGCGGGTCACGTGGCTCCCGAAATCTATCACTAAAGAAAGTGCACAGTCTTGAAAATTAATTTTAAATAATAAAAAATGAAGGATCGATCTGGCATCTTCCAATTATTTTATTTTGCTTTTCTGTTCGTTTTCGCCTCAATAAAACCTAAAAAAGTGCATATTTCCTACAACGTTTTTAAGGAGGATTTTCTGAATTTGCAGAGGTTGCAGTTTTTCGTGAGTGTCGGGGAAATGATTTTGGTACCGTCTCGCCGGCAACTTTTTTATAGACCTCCCCGATGCCGCCCATCACGGCCAACTTGAAATCAGTGCCGGGTTACTCTACATATATGGATGGTGTGCCCATCCATCTGCTGGTTGTCAACTGCGGAATGGACTGGGTATGGAGCGAACGAACTTTTTTACTGTTTGGTGATATGGCGCACAAATTGGTGTGGCGTTTTTGTAGTTGAGCGAAGACTCCGAGACCTAGCCTTCAGGTGCACCCCACCCCGGTTAGTGAGCGAATTGTCACAATTCGCATCAAAGACTAAGTTCTAAAACATAAGCCTCATCTATTTGCACAGCCGACGGAGTAGCCGAACGATGAGAACAAATAGCAATTTTAAGAACGCCAGCATGGCTAAGATACCTTCGGCTTCCCTGATGAATTCCTTATAACCAAGGATCCGACCATTGCAGCTTTAAAATAGATTAGGAGAAAATATTCTAAAGTTGCATCGTCTTCAAGGCAGAGCCGCCAATTCGATTCTGTTATCAGACCTATTCGGTGGAAGGGTAATCGCAATCGGTTCGTACCTGTAATTTCTATTTTCTAAGATAATTTCCTTTCTGTTGAAAGGGTAGCCGAAGAGCGCGACCTGTCACTGCTCCACAGTACTTACTGCGACCAAAGTGTACCCACTCTGCAATTATGGCTCTCGATAGAGGCCAACTGAGACCACAGAGACGTTCAGGTTCCGAAAATGCACTTGGCGATCCTTCTCCTCTGCGGCGACCGCATTTCCTACGATTTCAAATATGGCCTGGTAGCCAGTACAGTGCTTGTTCTTACTTGATTAACGTTTTTTTATTTAATTTACTTTCACAACCAAAGGAAACATGCCAACAATCCAACCATTGTTTCCAAAGAAATTTTATCACGCTGTTTTTTTTTTTTTTTTTTTGAAGATTTGTATGTGTTTTCCTGTCTTTTAATCCGCAAAGCAAACTTGCCGTTGATAAAGTAAACTACGCAAATGGAATCGCAAAAGATAGCTGATATCTAAACAAAGGAAAATAACTGCCGCCATAGCATACGAATAGGCAAGCTGCTTAAAACAAACATGCGTCAAATCAAGTGAAAGCATTATGCAAAATGGAAATCACCAACTCATCTCTAATTAAGTGCTTGCATTAAAGGCACTTTTTCTCAACGATCTACTTATTCACAATAACCAACATAAACTTGTGAAAAGCTTTTACAAGCAGTGTAACCAATTAAATCCACACACATCTACACACATACCAATATTGTCATATCAAATTAGATGCTTTGTGCGTTACTATGTAACCAAGTTGAGTTATTTGATTTTTTATGCAGCAAAAGTAGCATAAAAAAAGAGTTATGCGCACGGAATGAATGTGTAGCATTTGACGAGTAAGAAAATGTTGGAAAAAAAAA
>NW_016167236.1:19630-21977 GCF_001687245.7 Rhagoletis zephyria | reverse complement strand
CAAGATGAAGGCCAGTGTTGCTGTACAATCCACAACGGAAGAAAGGTTTGGCCCCAAAACTGCAATGCATCTGGGAAGATCCGTATAAGGTCGCCAAACGNTGAATGAAACAACGGGTAAAACTCCTGCAAGGGTAATCTTCGGCAGTGAGTTCCGTTTGCCTATTGACCTGAAGTTTGGAGTAACTGGCGATGCAAGGAGAATTGGGAAAGAGACGTGCAACACCCTGGAAGAGGAGCTGAGAGAGATACATGCTCTTGTGAGGCAGCGAACCCAAATTATGAGTGACAAGATGAAGGCCAGTGTTGCTGTAGAATCCACAACGGAAGAAAGGTTTGGCCCCAAAACTGCAATGCATCTGGGAAGATCCGTATAAGGTCGCCAAACGGCTGAATGACGTAGTGTATCGATTCCAGACCGTTGGGAGACCAAGAAACAAGGTGAAGTTGGTCCACTTGGAAAGGCTTGCAGCGTTTGGAACAGCAAGTGTGTCAGTCGGGACGATCAGACTTAGGTGGACAGCAGTGTGGCGAATACTGCGGCAACGCGAAGCGGACAAGGAAAAATAGGCTGCTGAAGGAATGAAGTAGAATGTTCCATAATCAGAAACGTCAAGTGGATGAACACTGCGAACAGCGAGAGAAAGCGAAAACGCGATAAACTTCAGAACATTCTAGAGTTGCCATTGGTGCGAGCGCAGGNAAGAGGAGCTGAGAGAGATACATGCTCTTGTGAGGCAGCGAACTCAAATTATGAGTGACAAGATGAAGGCCAGTGTTGCTGTAGAATCCACAACGGAAGAAAGGTTTGGCCCCAAAACTGCAATGCATCTGGGAAGATCCGTATAAGGTCGTCAAACGGCTGAATGACGTAGTGTATCGATTCCAGACCGTTGGGAGACCAAAAAACAAGATGAAGTTGGTCCACTTGGAAAGGCTTGCAGCGTTTGGAACAGCAAGTGTGTCAGTCGGGACGATCAAACTTAGGTGGAGAGCAGTGTGGCGAATACTGCGGCAACGCGAAGCGAACAACGAGAAATAGGCAGAATGTTCGAGGAAGGAAGTAGAATGTTCCCCAATCAGAAACGTCAAGTGGATGAACACTGCGAACAGCGAGAGAAAGCGAATACGGGATAAACTTCAGAACATTCTAGAGTTGCCATTGGTGCGAGCGCAGGTATATAAGGGCCGCCACATAGCTAGAAAAGTTAGTTACATGTCAGCAAGCTACAATTAAAGTGAGTTGCGAATAAGCAAGCTATAAGTTTAATTGTGCTAACAAGTTTTGTAAAGCGTTGTAATTGCTTTAACGAGTATTGTGAAGTGTTTTTACTGTATTAGCGAGTATTGTAAATTGTTGTTGTACAATAAAGTTAATTGTACTGCAATTTGGTCATCGTGAGCATTTATTTAACAATCCAGCGATACGTGCCGTAGGATATTTGGGAAATCCCTCAAGGTTTCGAGGATAATCGTAACAATTGGTGTCAGAAGTGGGATTGTTAAATAAATCCCAGGGGAGAAACTACTGAAAATGGCAAAAATTTAGGATCTAAAAATTTAGGAACTCAAGCAGGAATTGGAGAAGCGAAATTTAGCAACCTCCGGAAGAAAAGTGGAATTACTATCACCGCTGCGAGAGGCTATGGAAAAGCAAGGTTTCGACGTTGACAAATACGACTTCCATTGTGAGGACGATGGACATCAACGAAGGACGAACAGAAGGATGAGGCTGCTTGTTCGTCGAAGGATGTGCAGCAGACATACGGGAAGGTTGAAGAACAGCAAAAGGCAATGAAATGCTGAAGAAGATTATCCAACTGCTGGCCGAGGAAAAGCATGGCTCTGGCAAATGTTTTAAATGTGGAAAGCCAGGCCACTTCGCTCGCGATTGCAGCGCAAGCTCCAGTGGGCTCAACAATTCAGCAGAACGCAAACGCAGGGCTGAAGGAGACGAATCCAACTCCAATCAGTCGTTAAACTAAAACGAGCAAGCAGCAAGGGGCGCGCGCTGGCTCCCGCAATTGAATGCCCCATTATCTCCGTCTCGCAAATTGACAGAAAAGCGAGCAACGTTACTGTTGGTGGATATGTGGGCGGACATGAGCGAGTACTAACTGTGGATACGGGCGCATCACATTCCATCATTCGATCTGATTTGGTCACTAAAGAGGTAAGGCCATTACCTGGAGCAAGGGCGAGGACAGCAACTGGTGAGGACACCCAAGTTGTAGGAGGTAACATGCAAAGTCGCAGTAGGGAATGTGACGGTGTTACACAAGTGCATAGTCGCGGCGATTGTAGATGAAGTCATCATTAGAATAGACTTCTTACTTGATCAAGGTGTG
>NW_016167236.1:0-17001 GCF_001687245.7 Rhagoletis zephyria | reverse complement strand
AGCTCCTCGGAGTGTTCCACTTGCCAAACGTGAAACTGTTAGCCAAATAATAAAAGAAATGAGCGAGAGTGGTGTGATTGAACCATCAGCGAGTCCATGGAGTTCGCCGGTAGTGCTTGTGAAAAAGAAGGATGGTCAAATGCGGTTCTGTGTAGACTACCGGAAACTAAATAATGTGACGAAAATGGACAGCTATCCACTTCCCAGGATCGATGATACTCTGGGCGACCTTACGAGCGGTTATTGGCAAGTGGAGGTAAGTGACGAGGATAAGGAGAAGACAGCTTTCAGCGTTGGAGACGGTCTGTGGCAATTCACGGTGATGCCCTTTGGATTATGCAACGCTCCTGCCACTTTTGAACGACTTATGGACCATGTGCTCAAAGGACTGCATTGGAAAACATGTTTGGTGTATCTAGACGACATTATCGTATTGGGTAAAAGCTTTGAGGAACACCTGAACAATTTGGAAGAAGTTTTCCAGAGGATAGCTGGCGCTGGTCTGAAGCTAAGTCCTAAAAAGTGCTCACTGTTCAGGAAGGAGGTGAACTACTTAGGGCACAAGGTGACAACGGAGGGCATCTGTACTGCGAAGGAAAAGATAGAAGCAGTAAAGGATTGGCCAAGACCTAGGAACCTGCACGAACTAGGAAGTTTTCTTGGGCTATGCATCTACTACCGCCGATATGTTCCGAATTTCGCCAGCGTTGCTAATAGCCTGCGCGAGCTCACTAGGAAAAATAGAGCTTTCGAGTGGAACAAGGAGCAGGAGGAAGCTGTCCAAATTCTGAAGCAACGGCTATGTACTGCTAGCGTATCCCGTTCCAGGTGCAACGTTTATTTTGGATACGGATGCTAGTGGTTATGCCATAGGAGGCGTACTGTCGCAGGTAATTGATGGGCAGGAGAAGGTAGTTGCCTACTATAGCCGGTCGATTGGAAAACCAGAGAGGAACTACTGCGTAACTCGGAGAGAACTACTAGCGTTGGTGGACTGCGTCAAACATTTCCACAAGTACCTCTATGGGCAACGTTTCCGAGTTCGAACGGACCATGCAGCGCTGAAGTGGCTACTACAGTTTAAGAATCCAGAAGGACAACTAGCTCGGTGGATTGAGAGACTACAAAAATATGTCTTCGCTATTGAGCACCGAAAGGGAAGTGTCCACGGAAATGCTTATGCCATGTCCCGTCGACCATGTAGCCTGGAATATAAACACTGCTGAAAATCTGAGGGCAAGGAGGACATTATAGACGTCCGTCTAACGTCAATAACACCAGCANTGCTCAAAAGCTGAGGGAAAAGAGGACATTATAGACGTCCGTCTAACGACAATAACACCAGCGGAAGAGTGGAAGGAAGAACAGCTACGGAAGTGTCAGCAGGAAGATCCAGATCTGGAGCTTTTGATGCATGGACTGGAGGTGGACAGGAGGCCAACTAAGGAGCAAATGGCAGCGGAAAGCCCCATCGCAAAGGCGTACTGGGCACAACGGAACAGCTTAAAATTAATATCGGCCTGTTTGCATGGGGTATGGGAAAGCGAAGATGGCCAGTGCTCCCGCAACCTAATAGTAGTTCCAAGGGTAAGAGTCCCAGATGTACTCAAGGAATTCCACAACGGTCCTAGTGGAGGGCACTTGGGAATCACGAAAACCGGTCCGTTTCCTTTGAGCGCACACGGAAACAAATACATCCTTGTGGTTATGGACAACTTTAGCAAATGGCCGGAGGTATACCCGATTCCAAACCAGGAAGCTAAAACAGTAGCGGAGGTATTCACCTACAATTGGGTTGCGAGATACGGTGTACCTATAGAGCTGCACTCTGACCAGGGAAGAAATTTTGAATCGACGGTGTTCCAAGAGATGTGCCAGATACTGGGTATCCGGAAAACTTGAATAACGGCTCTTCATCCCCAATCAGATGGCATGGTGGAACGGTTCAACCGAACCCTGGAGGAGCATTTGCGGAAGGTCGTGGACAAAAATCAGAAGGATTGGGATGTCCGCATACCCTTGTTCCTGATGGGATACCGGTCAGCAGTGAATGAAACAACGGGTAAAACTCCTGCAAGGGTAATCTTCGGCAGTGAGCTCCGTTTGCCTAGTGACCTGAAGTTTGAAGTAACTGGCGATGGCAAGGAGAATTGGGAAAGAGACGTGCAACATCCTGGAAGAGGAGCTGAGAGGGATACATGCTCTTATGAGGCAGCGAACTGAAATTATGAGTGACAAGATGAAGGCCAGGTATGATAGGGCAATGAATTCCGATGGTTTCCAAGAGGGAGACTTAGTGTTGCTGTACAATCCACAACGGAAGAAAGGTTTGCCCCCAAAACTACAATGCAACTGGGAAGGTCCGTATAAGGTCGTCAAACGGCTGAATGCCGTAGTGTATCGAATCCAAACCGTTGGGAGACCAAGAAACAAGATGAAGGTGGTCCACTTGGAAAGGCTTGCAGCGTTTGGAACAGCAAGTCTGTCTGATCGGGACGACCAGACTTAGGTGGGGGGCAGTGTGGCGAATACTGCGGCAACGCGAAGCGAACAATGAGAATAGGCAGAATGTTCGAGGAATGAAGTAGAATGTTCCACAATCAGAAACGTCAAGTGGATGAGCACTGCGAACAGCGAGAGAAAGAGAATGCGCGATGAACTGCAGAACATTCTAGAGTTGCCATGAGTGCGAGCGCAGGTATATAAGGGCCACCACACAGCTAGGAGAGTTAGTTACAAGTCAGCAAGCTACAATTAAAGTGAGTTGCGAATAAGCAAGCTATAAGTTTAATTGTGTTAACAAGTTTTTTAAAGCGTTGTAATTGCTTTAACGAGTATTGTAAAGTGTTTTACTGTATTAGGGAGTATTGTAAATTGTTGTTGTACAATAAAGTTAATTGTACTGCAATTTGGTCATCGTGAGCATTTATTTAACAATCCAGCGATACGAGCCGTAGGATATTTGGGAAATCCCTCACGGTTCCGAGGATAATCGTAACAGTATGAATGTATGTAGTATATGTATACATATTACCGGTTTTAGTTTTATTATGTTCCATTTTCAAATAATTTATAATTTGTATAATTCTAATATTGATCATTAATGTAAGAAATACATACATGTGATAAGACATCTAATACTTGTGTAATGTTTTTTAGCTAAAAAGAAATTATCCCTATGGAGCAATGTTGGAGTAATCTTGTATTACTCCATTATGAGGAATGTGGGAGAATCGGAAAGCTGTTCTATACCACGCTTAGAAGGTTTGTGGGATTACTTCTTTGGGAATACTCCCTTATTGCTCGTTAGGGAGGAATATGTGGTATTTTCCTATGTGCACTCCCTTATTGTCTTTTTGGGACGTTTCTGGTAGGTTATTCTGTGATATCTGTTATATTGCTCACTTAGGATGTCTTTGCGATGACATTTCTGTATGAACTCCCTGATTGCTCATTTAGGAGGTAAAAGGGATTACGCGTCGTATACTTCCAAGGGAATACTCACAAACAGTGTTGCCGTTTTAGCCCTTTGGTGGCTAAATTTGGCTACCAAATTCTTTTTTTGGCCACAAAAATTTGAAATTGCCCTTAGCCCTTTTTTTAGCCCTTTTAAAAATTTATTCATCATTGATATTAAAATTTTTTTTATGATTTTCATGTATTTAACTCTTCGCTCCATTAACGATTTAACTATGCTTTAAAATAGGTAAGTTGGCGGCCCTTAATATGCTTTATGNACCAAAAACGTTCACTTATTTTTATATTTTAGTTAGTATGGGTGGTGCCACGCCCCCTCTTCCGAATTCGGGAAAACTTCGCATAAACCATCTGCATGATAAATCGAATATGCTACATAAATTTGGTTGAATTCGGTAAAGCTGTTCTCAAGTTATGAGGTCACACCAAAAACGTGCACTTATTTTTATATATAAGATATAGGTAAAAAAATTTAGCTACCATTTTTAGCCACAACGACGATTTTTAGCTCTTTTTTAGCCCTTTTTTAGCTGGAATTTAGCTACCACTAAAAACGTTTTGCGGCAACACTGCTCACCAAGCAATGGTCCCAAGTTCTACTGGGTTATTCCCCAATGGAAATCGGTTGTATGCATTCATGAAGAATGCTTGCTATATGAGTGAATTAGTGAGAACAATTCATGCGTAGTCATGAATTTCCACAAATAAATTCAAATTCCAGCGAACTGCAAGCGTACGTACGTTGTTGTTTTAAAAACATTTATTGATACATTTGAAGTGGAATTTTTGTAATATTTTCAGTCTTGCACAAGGATTTTAGTGAACGGACGTGTTGTGCGATACTATTTTCAGAACTAACGGGCTTTTACAAGATATTCATTTGCATATGTAAATGCTACTTTTTTGTATGTCCCCGTGTATTAAAATGTATCAAAAGTAGCATTTACATATGGGGATACATATCTTGTAAGAATGCTTTAATACTGTTCCATTAATGCATTTTTGTATGTTTGAAACATTAATACAGCCATATGCATACAGCAGTAGTACAAGTGTATTGTTAGAGTACGCATACGCGCTGAGAAACCACGCGTGTTAAATAGAAATGAAGGTTCATTTATACTGGCATGTATACACAGCAGCAAGCTCATGCCTCCAACAGCGATGTTGTATGCATAAAATTTCTACTGGGTCCAAATACACAAATATACTGAACCAAAAACACCAATGCACTAACCAAAATCACACCTACAGCGTGCCAAGCATACAGGCTGAGTTCCAAGTTGGTATATTGCAAAGCATCAGCTTCTTGTATTTCTAAACTATAACTGATGGAAATGTCCAATATGCGTAATGTGACCAACTATTTCATAGCTCAAAGAAGTACAAGATCTGAGAACCAAAAATAGAGTGAAAGTAATGAAAAAATGGTAAAAGCAGAATATTCAACAACGTTGACAGTGTACCAAATCAACAAATCGATTTTTTTAATTAACAAGTAAATAAGTATAAGTTGGTACGAAGCCGAACTTTATATACCCGGCGCACGTATTAAATACAGTTTATTTCACCTTTTTTTAAACATGTACATGAAAAGATGGGGGTTTCCCTCGATTTCAAACATCAATTAGACTTAATTTAAATAATTTAATATATTAATATAAAGTGCTTACCGAGATAAGTAGGCGGGCTCGACCATTTTCCGAATTTCCATACATATAATCAAATTTTTACATTATAGATATTAAAGAAAAATTAATATGGGGGTCTTTATAAGAGCACCAGAATCCAAATCAAGAATTTTAAGAAATTTTGGCTGTCTGTCTGTTTGTATAGAAATAGAAAGAGAAAGCAGGTTTCACCAATATATTGCTGAAGGAAGAGCACCAGAATCCAAATCAAGAATTTTAAGAAATTTTGGCTGTCTGTCTGTTTGTATAGAAATAGAAAGAGAAAGCAGGTTTCACCAATATATTGCTGAAGGAAGAGCACCAGAATCCAAATCAAGAATTTTAAGAAATTTTGGCTGTCTGTCTGTTTGTATAGAAATAGAAAGAGAAAGCAGGTTTCACCAATATATTGCTGAAGGAAGAGCACCAGAATCCAAATCAAGAATTTTAAGAAATTTTGGCTGTCTGTCTGTTTGTATAGAAATAGAAAGAGAAAGCAGTTTTCACCAATATATTGCTGGAGGTCTAACTTAAAATAGAGAAGAAAAAAATTAGAGAGTTTCCACCTGTTTAAAAATTACAGTTTTGCTAAATTGATAAGATACATTAAATATTGCAATATGGCTGTCAAAATAAAGAGGTTTCAAAAGGCTCAAAGCCGTTTTTTTTTGAACGTTGCCACCTGTTTGAAATGTTTTATTTATTTTAATTAATAAAATAAATTATATATTGCAATATGGGTATCAAAATAAAGAGGTTTAAGAAAGTTTACTGCTGGGAATATTTGAGGGGGGTTGTCTCATGTTTGAAAAATTTTATTTATTTAAATCAGAGTTGGCCAGTGAAAGCTTTTATTTTGTGCCAGCCGTATGCAAATTGAACAGAAAGCTTTTAAAAGCTTTGGCACGCGTGCCTATGAAGTGGCCAACATTGATTTAAATTGATAAAATAACTTAAATATTACAATTCTGGTGTTAAACTAAAGCGGTTTAAGAAACTTTACTGTCGAAAATACTTTTGAAGCGGGTCGCCACCTATTTGAAAAACTTAATTCAGTTAAATTGACGAGATAAGGTAAATATTGAATTAGTACACCTTTGAAGGAAGTAAGCGATATGTAAATTCGAGTTATAAGAATATAAATTAAATTTCCATGAGAAAGCCGAGTAGTATAAAAAATAAATAATGCTTCATAAATCGAAAACTTGTTTCAAAATCTCCCTTCATAAAGCCCTGTATTTAATTTTTTAAGAACGGGTCTGGGGAGGGAGGAACAACCCTAAAATACTTTTTTCATGCAGTTATTGATATGCAATATTAATTTATCTATCGTAGTATGTTAATTTAGTGGCCAAGGCATTCGGTGCGAAGCATTCATTGTAGCAAGCATACTTTTAAGGTGCGTTCTGTCAAACCAACGCCAACGCCAAAGTCAACGCGAAAGTTCTATGTGGACCGGCCTTTAAACATCTTTTAATTTTTATTGATTGAATAGTCACTTATAATGAAATTTGTCAGCTACAGATGTGAAGTGATTGGCATATTGATAGAAATAGATCCAATCTGGCCAAAGTTACATTTTTGGCTAGTCGCAGTGTTGCCGTGTCGTCACCAAAATAATTATCTACATAAGAGTGCGTGTTAAAACAATTTGACAGCTGTGGTCCGTAGCCCGTCGTTTCCAATGTGTTTCAAGCTTTACCTTTTCGAATTTTTCAAATCAGTTAAAGAAAACTCAACTTAAAAGGTAGTACAAAATATTGCAAAGAAGTTCATTTGACTGTACTTCGAAGTACGAAGTACAACGGCTCAAAAAGAAGTACTGTACTTTCGAAAGAAGTACGGTTGGTCACATTAAATATGCGCAACCATGTACAAATGCCGAATTGGAACTTAGTTACGCAAATTGGTCATTTCCCTCAGTTATATGTAGTTTAGAAATAAAAGAGGCTGATGCTTTGCAATATACCAACTTGGAACTTAGCCATACTTACAGCCTGTCAGGAACGGTAAGAAGAAGAGTTACGTTACTTATAAAACTGTACGATGGACATGCCCCCAAGATGACTTATTTACTTTACAATATCATAAATTTCTAGACTCACCAAGTAAATCCTTAATCACTGCGGTATCGCATTCAATTAACTGCTTATGGCTCTCATTTATTGCCCAGTAAAATCAATTACTTATTTTGCAGGAAAACAGCGATGTATGTACATACATAAATTAGCAAACGCCAGAAGAAATGTAAACTATGTTTTGCAGATATCCAGTGAAAAAAAGCCACAACTTGCAGCTTGGTTTTTAATAAGTATGATTTCGTTTTATTAATATTACTGCTGATCTTCCTTTCGTTTTATGTATTTTGATGCAGTGCTTTCTACGATTTTTATGTTATTATGTAAATGCGAATGTCAGCATGATTTTAGTTTCTTTGAATCTTCGCATGGTGAAATTAGTCAGTAATATTATGTGATTAGTAAAAATATTAGCTGACTTTTCTCAAAGTTTATTCAATTATTCACTACCGCAAACAAAATTAAAGTGTATTACACAATATTATAAAGCATCATCCTTTATTTTCACTTTATTATACTCAAGGTTGAATATTTTGCAAAAAAATATTGCTTAACATTTTTTCCCCCACAGTAGGATATTTCTCAAATAGACTACGCGGAAGACTGCCTGAGCTAAACCTTATCTGGTTTGATGCGACTTATATAACAATCACGACCTCTCACCAACAGTGTTGCCGTTTTGATCCAAATGTATCAAAATGATACGTTTTTCTTCAAATCTTTAAATAATACTTTTATTATTAGCTTAGTATAAATTGTGATACATTTTAATTCACAAGCAGGCGGAGGGTAACTCTTCCCATTTCAGGACTTTTATGATTTTGTGGCAACACATTAAGTTTGTTTTCTTTCACTGAACATACCACCTTTATTCCGCATATAGCTCACACTATAGACAACTATCCTGTTCCCGTACTCCAGGGTTTAGTCCGAAGTCGTTTCCTTTCACACAATTATCATATATTTTGCGAACAATTTCTCACTAAATCGTGGAGTGCGGGAACAGGCTTATATTGTTGTTCCTTCTCATTTTTGATTTTGAAACTTTCGGATGTGGTACTGGGCTAAGGGCAGTGTCATACGATTGGTACATTTGTACAGATTTATACATTTTGGCAGTCCCAGAGTGGTGTTCTTTAGAAATTTTAGTTTAGCTCAATAAAAGAATTTCCAAACAACACTACTCTGTAACTGCCAAAATGTACAAATCTGTACAAATGTACCAATCGCCTGACACTGCCTTATGCATTTCATCCAGAGTAATCCAGTAAGTATTGTGAAATTTACTTTTATGTCTTTATAGTGTTAAACATTAATTTGACATGTGATTTTACCTAAGCATGCAAATGAATTCAACTGTTACCGAGTATAAAATCTTTATTTAATACCAAAAATATTAATAAAAACTCTCAACGATATACATTAAAAGTTCAAACTACCATTTTAATTTAAGAATTAGAAGTTTTATTGAAGATTAATACCTTGATACTTACAATTTTTCATGATACTTTTGATCCATTTTAGGGAATTTTGGTGATACATTTCCTCTGAACGCCGCGGCAACACTGCTTACCAATTCGCCGCGTTTTCCCGACGAGAATGCAAAAGCTCAAGCTCTCTGCAATCAAAAGCTGTAAGGGTCAGGCGATGACTTCTGAAGTTCTGTATCACTTTTGCTTCCTAGCTTGCAAGGAGGGTGGAATAAATGAATACATCATATTATGTATTTAAGAACATACATGCATGTGTATGCCCCATGCATACATCATATTATGTATTTAAGAACATACATGCGTGTGTATACCCCATTTATGTACATTTGTGTGTATGCAGATTCTTGCACATTAAGGTATTCCATCTAGATCATAATAACGACTTTAAACCACTGACTTTATGGCAAATATGAAGAGCGTATAAAAATGGGCGTAGCCAGAACGAAATTTAAGGGATGAAGACCCTCCTATAATGTTTTTTTTTTTCGAAACCAATAATTTTTACTAAAAAATTGCTTAAAATTATTGTAACCAATAGAGGAAGATATGCTGTACAAAAACACATAAATAGAAGTTCACAAACGTTGATATAAAACTATTCGCCGATTTAAATAATTACCTTATTACCACCGTCAAGGATTTCGTCGGGATAATAACACTGTGCGACTGCTAGTTTTAGATCTAATGAAGCACAAAAAATATGCATATGTATTTAGAATTTTGAATACCCCCTCAAAGTCTGGACTTAAGGTCTAAAAACGCGTTTTTCATAGGTTGAACCTTATAATTGTTCGTAACTTAATTTCTGTTTATCCGATCAATAATATTTACTGTGCTAACACGGTAACCGCAACACTCAATAGTGCAATTCCTTGATTAATGCAAGTATTTAAAACAAAACATTGTAACCTTTATAAGTGCAACTTCAAAACAATTTAACCTCAATACATACAGCTTTCTTTGTTTATGCATGCCAAACACACAAAATTTGATTATTTTTATGAGCTTTTATTTAACTTGGTCATCCCGCGGAAATCGCGGAAATTTCCAATCGATTTTAAACTAACTTCCAGACAAGTTAGAGACTTGAAATTTACAGCATAGTTCCAATCACGATGACAATGCAATTTAATATATAAATGAATTCCCCATATGGTCCAGGGGTATTGATTCAAAGGCGGTCAAAAAATAGTAAGATTTATGGCTAACAGAGCGTAATTTGGCAAAGAACGTAAAACCACTATAAAATTGTTAAAGCTGCCGGCGATAGTGTAGCAAAGCTATTTGTGGCAAATTCTAGATATCAACCTAGTCTAGATATGAACCTCGTTGTAGGAATTAGAAGACTCCAGATGTCGCCGCGCCAGAAGAAGTTAAATATTGCGCCTAAATAAATGCCATTTACATATGCTACAGCGGAAATGGACGACACGCAATTTCTTTAAATGAAATTAACTGCTGCTATATGTACATATGTATGTTTATACAAAACGTAAGCAAACATTTTGCTTGCATAGTCTTCTGTTCTCTTTCATTGCAAGTTGAATTATTTTAATATGTATTGCAAAATTTTGTACATAAAATAAAATAACACTTTTTAATATACAACGCTTTTATAAATGGACTAAAAATTAGAAATACAGGATACCTGCATAATTGGTTAGGTATGTATATGTATGTATGCAGATATGTAAATGCCGGTTTGCGATTCGCGCGACAAGCTTTTTTAAAAACGAAGTAAATTAGTACAAATTGTTAGTAATTTTCATTATAGTTTGAATAACTCCTTTCACTAAATGGCTTTTAATAACTTTAACGAGACCTTAACTTATTTTATTTTATTCATTTTAGTGCAGTTTTGACAAAATTTTCTTGCTAAAAAGTCTTTTGTTACACTACTTTATTTTATTCCTTTGATTGTACATGTTAAATAAAAGCTTGTTTTTAAAAAATATTTTTTTTTTATATTATTTTATTCTTTCTGTGATTTACCAGTATTCTGAAAAAAAAACAATTAATTTTTAAGCAAAAAACAAAACCGACTGAAGTCTGATAAGGAAGTGTGGTGATCTCCGAAATAACTTCTGCTTATTAAGCGTTGTTTCTTCCATTTTTCCTAACAAACAAATCGTGGTACAAATTTAAACTATTGAAATAAATATTAATACGCCACAATAAAAATTGACAAACAAATAGTTTGGGATGAGCCTGCCTGAAACTATACAATGGATCTATTCATGTATGGAATTAACAATAACAACCATGGTTGTTGCGAATATTCGCATTCGCAACCGCGGAGCTTTCGCATTAATTTTAACATTCGCATTCGCTTTCGCATTCGCAATAATCAATACGGAGCTCTTGCGAATGCGAATGTTGTGCAAGTGCACCGATAAAACGTATATATGGCAAACGAAATGGANTTAATTTTAACATTCGCATTCGCTTTCGCATTCGCAATAATCAATACGGAGCTCTTGCGAATGCGAATGTTGTGCAAGTGCACCGATAAAACGTATATATGGCAAACGAAATGGAAAATCGTAGCCAATATTTTTGCCTGTGGTCGTGGGAGTATTTGTGTAACAAAACTGGTCAAATGTCATATTTATCAAATTTGATAAAAATGTCTTTAACCATATTGGCCCGTAGTTATAGACAAGTTGGAGGCAGGTTTTAACATTTAAAACTGTATATTAAGATAAACACTCTTTTAACACTGTCATAGTCAACTTAAAAGACCTTTTAACTTTAAAACGGCGTTTTAAATTTAAAATGAGGTTGACGAGGTTTTAAAATCTTAAAAGCGTACTCTAAGTAGATGTTTNAAAAAAAACTTTTTAATATACAACGCTTTTATAAATGGACTAAAAAGTAGAAAATAATACTTCTCAGTCCCATAGAATTTGTTTTGATAACTTTTGATTTTGAAATTTTAGCAAAAGTCATTATAAACAATCTATGAAATTGAAAATGAAAAACGTGGAGCGCATGCAATACAAAGCATTCGATTTAATTGACAATAGTCAAACTACATAACGTAGACCTAAAATTTCTACAGCGAAAGTAGAACTTTGAAATCGATTTTAAGCGGTCGTTATTCATATACCCACATACATACATACATATATTACTTTTCATATCAATTCAAGTGTATTACATGCGTCACCTCTCTCTCGCTCTCCCTCTCTTTGGACATAAGGTTGCTAGCACTCTAGTCGTAGCGCCGTGTGTGTGTGTGTGTGTTCGAAGTAAATACACGAAAATAGTGTGTTTTATTTGGTGGGGGTTAGTGGGACCTTCGCCGGACTCTGGAGAGTTCACCTCAGCTTTTGACAAAACCCACCTCATAAGCTATATCTCTTATAATACTTACTGTTCACGTACAAGTTTTTGCGATATAACTCCCTTATGTAGGCAACTAAAACCATTAAATTGTGTCACCGGATTACGTATCGATCATACACAGTAGAGATATTTATATAATATAAAATTTTTGTTTAGCTCCCAAATAATTAATTTCAAATGCAGTAATCGGTTGAAGTAAAATTTTCCGATGTTCATGAAGTGTATGAAGTATTCGGCATAGCCGAAGACAGCACTGCTCTTACTTGTTTTCTTTTAATTTGTGTCATCTGTCAAAGAATACACCAAATTTATTCCTTCTAATAAATTTATGTACATATATTAAATGAAATTTGTTTCTAAAAATGAGATGAGGAGAAAGTGTACTAAATCCCCAATATTTTGCACTACAGCGACATCTGTATGCGGTCAAATCTAAAAGTAAATATCATATTCCGATTCTGATTCCCAGTTTCCCAATTTATGTGACTGAAAATTTAAGATGACAAATTTTCCGAACAATAGTGTGTAGTTTTAAATTTTAATAGGCTCATAAATTTAAAATTGATCGGTGAGAGCCTACAAACCTTTAGTTACACTTGATAAAAGATTTTAAAAAGATAAGACTTTTTTATTCAAATGCCGGTTTCTTGACAAACCATGTACTCTAAAAAAAAAACATGGTAAAATTATACCAGGTGTAGTAATTAGAGTGAAAAAATTTGACAGTATCTTATTTGAAAATTTGTCTTTGAGAATTTCTATAAGATAGCCGAATGTCAAGAGAAAAAAACGGAAAAGCCCTAGGGTGACCCGAAAATTCTGACTTCAGATTCGGATTAAACGCACCCAAAAGCTTTAGAAACCGCTGAGAAACCCAGTGGGATTTTTGAAAACTTTATTTTTTTGTACTTTTTAATTAAAAAAGTCTTTGTTCGGGCGGAGCCGAACATTAAATACCAGGCGCAAGTATTCAGCCTTATTGCGTAAGTCGTAAATTAGGCTGAATTGTACGACTCGACAACATTAGCATTGTCTACTGTCGTGCTGAAATAAGTAAACGACGAAATTTGTCGAAAACTATGCAGTGCTGCCAAGTTCTTCCGTTTTAATACACTAGTCGAGTGGAAATTTTAGGCAATGACGCTAAATTTTCGATACGATTCGACTCTCGAAAAACGACTTGCGTTCGACACGACTCTCGCAATGAGGCTGATTAAGTATAGTTTTTTCACCTTTCCGAAAACTACCGCTACATGGTAAGCAGCGGTGGTTTTACCCCTATTTCATATATCTTTAATAGAACGTTGTTAGAAATAATGAGATAAACTTATATAGTTTCCAAAATTCCATAATAATGTTACTTCTTTTCAAAGGAATTGTTGTTACTATAAATTTTGAGTAAGTTAGCGTCTTTAAATATCGAAATATCGAAGTTTCAAGCATTTCTGAAATTTACAGTTATATGAAAAGTGGGCGTAATTTTAGTCCGATTTCCATAATTTCACAGGCCGACAAAAATGGGAAACAATTTTGATAGACTTTTTCATGCTGATTACGAATCCGTAAATAAAAAGTTTCCATCACGTCCAGATTTTGAGAAAAACGTGGTCAAAGTACCAAAAAATCCCGATTTTTGCAATATTTGAGAAGCTCTAGCAAAAAACAAAAAGGTGATAGAACCTTACACTTCGGCTTAAATTAAAGCTAGCACTCTCGACTACTATCCCTGAAAATACCATTCGTGCACCTTGACTTGATAATCACTGATAGTCATTTACTGACCAATAAGAAAATACTGGAGTATTGTACTATTGAAAGAAAGAAAATTTTGCTATAAGTGACTATAAGTCAAGGTGCCCGAATGGTATTTTAAGGGATAGTAGTCGAGAGTTCTAGCTACGGTTGCCAGACGTACTGATTTTATCAGTACAGTACTGATTTTTCAACTCTTGTACTGATTTTATTCATTTCTTCAATCAGTACGCTAATGTCCTGATTTTTCAAAATTTTTACTGATTTGTACTGAATTTTCAATTCAAACAGAATACTCTAGGATGTTCTTAAGGTTTTTACATAACGTTGGAACTTCCTTAAGCTGTACTGTAAAATAATTTAATTATAGTCGACAAAATTAATACAAATAGATCAAACGTTATATGGGCATATCGCCGGGTCGTTACATTCCAGTTGAGATAATATGATGGAGCTTAAATTATTTGAAAAGGCTGACGTTTTTTTGTCGAGTGTTGTTAGTTATCTCGAAAATAGCTTTCAGTTTAATAACAACAAATTTGAATATTCGAATGGCTTTTGCCTATAACTTACAATATCTTTTTCACAATTTACTGACATTGTAAACGAGTTTTGCATACAAGACATAGGTAGGGGATTTCCTTAAACTCGTAAAGTCTCGAACTGCGTAAAACTAGTAAGTTTACGAGGCTTTTATGGGAACGCCCCTTTGTGAAAAGGTGCGTAAACTGACTGTTTGACAGATTTGTAAAGCAGTTTTTGTTTCGTAGTACATATTTTCCATTACATCCTGCCATCTTGTCTCTATCACTCTTAGCTAAAATGCAATTAAAAATGCCGAAAATTGGCAGAAAACCTAAGTTAATACAGTTAGTGGCTAAAATTCATTCATTTTATTTGCTTATTATTTTTTTCATTATTTTATCTTACATTTTAGCATAAAAATTTCGACCCCTCGGCAACACTGAAGTTTACGAGGTCCTTTGCGCATCTAATTTGCCTCGTAATTTTACGAGGGGCTCGTAAATGGAGCTCCGTACAATTTTGTCAGTTTTTTTACGAG
Organism: Rhagoletis zephyria; assembly: GCF_001687245.7. NCBI lineage: Eukaryota > Metazoa > Arthropoda > Insecta > Diptera > Tephritidae > Rhagoletis > Rhagoletis zephyria. The sequence continues at coordinate 2,120 of NW_016167236.1, read as the reverse complement.
GCTCGTAAATTTACAAGCTTTACGAGGTTTGCGAGGCTTTTACGAGTTTAAGGGAAGACCCCTAGAGTTAGATACTCTTTTCAGCGAATTTTTAGTCTTTAAAAGTTTTTGCGTAGTTGAAAAAATTAATTTAAGCCACGAGGAAATATATGTAGATGAAATCCTTGAATAGTGGTACCTGCACCGTCTGAAAACATATGGGGTATTCCATCGTCACGGGTGGGACATTTGTACAGCAAAAATAGTTTTTCTTTTTTAATTTAAGTATAAAGTACTAAGCAATTCTACATTTTGATAAAGCTACACCTAGTTCACTAATATACGAGTTATTACCAAATACGAAAAATATTCCAACTTGATTTTATATTGGAAAATTCTGAGCTGTTTCTTCCGTCACGGGTAGGACAAAGAAAAGACACTGCTTTTTGGAGAACATATATTTTAAGGAAAGTCTGTGAATTTACTTAACATTTCTATCTGGATTAGATGTTTTACTATACAGAAAAGAACCAGCAATCCCAACAAAGCACAAACCATAATAAGAATTATTTGTTTATTATTAAAAAATTCAAAATTCTCCTGTCACGGGTGGGACAACTTTTGTCACGGGTGGGACACGTACGATTTTCTTCATGAAAGGAAGCTTCTAGTGAGATCCATATCAAAGAGATTAGGTATGATAAATGTTAGAGGTCAAATACAAGATCAATTGACCTACTTTTATGACAGTGGAGTCATTGTAAGACGCACGATATACTGCTGACCCCAGGATCTATTTTAGGGGCAATAGTTATACCAAACGAAAGCTAGAAGTCGCCAGATTGATGTATTAAAATGCATGGATGAAAGGATTATTTGCAAACGCATGAAATTTTATATGCATTTTCCTAATGCACTTCTGCACGGTGCATTTGATTGCAACGAAATTTCGAATGTGCCTTAATGATTTTCAAGTTTGTTTAGAATAGCTATGTATGTCTGACTAATACTAACTACAGGCTAAACATGTATATCGACTACTGTTATCACGTCGATAGAGATGTCTAACCTGCTGTTAGTGTTGACCAGACATTGAGTAACCGGCTTAAGAGTGGCTCGAGTTGAGTTATTTTTGGAAACTGATTTCATGGACAAATCATGCTCAAATTTAGCTATTCCTTAAAACCATAGAACGTCAGAAAAGATCTTGTGTATCGATGTCTAATCCGAAAAGTTATCTGCATTAGAATACTTGTAAGCAGATACATATGTATATCTTTGTCACTTAAAGGCTATTTATTGGATTGAATTTATAAGTTTCGCGAACTTCTAGATTTTCTTGGTTGGAACTTTTCAGGTAATTGTTAATATTGACTTTTAATTGTTGTTAAGCAACCCTCATCATAGAACTCTCTGGCGTCTCTAAGATAGTAATGCTTATCTTGACTTTTCGAGCTGGCCACGCGAAATTTTTTACTACATCGCTTAGCCCACCAACAGTATTATGGTGTTTAGTCAACCTGTACTTCAGAGTTTTGTGGCATTAAACATAGGTTTGAAACGTTAAACTTATTTTTTTATTGTTAGGCATCATTAGAAAAAAATTATAAATGATTGTCACGGGCGGGACACGATAAAACGTTTCAAAATCTCTTAAGTAGGTACTTATAATATAATAAAAGAAATGAAATAGGGCTGCTTATTATAAACACACTCTAGTTATGAAATTATAGAAAACTCCCTAAAGTAGTAACTAAGCAATACGAAGTTTAAAACTTTTTAGTCACGGGTTGGACATGCTAAACCGTAGTGATTTTATCCTATTATATAATTTAAATGCCTATTTTTCTTCAATGCCATATTGCTTCTTCGGGGCGCAGAAAGATCGAGACATTTATTCCCCCCTTCAAAAAAATAATAACTTTGTGAATATTTGATTTTGCAGAGCCTTCTATATTAAAATATGTTGTCGTATTCAACTACTTTTCTAATGTTGAAGTTTTGAGTGTATTTACAGTGTAATAAAATAATATAACTAAATTTTTTTTCGAAAAAACGTTAATTTCAGGTATTGAGCATTGATTCATCAAGCATTCCATGTTCAATAAGCTACTCTACAATTGGACACAAAGTTTCACTTA
>NW_016167235.1:6136-21980 GCF_001687245.7 Rhagoletis zephyria | reverse complement strand
ATCCAAAAATTCCATCACACATACAAGGAACGGAACGACATGTTCAATTGCTAGCTAGCGTTTCCAAACGGGTTATACCGGAAAATGTAGAGGCTGTTATGGCGACGACATTAGAGAGCCGTGCGAAATTGCCCCGACTTGAAAGTAAAAAAGACTTCAAACAATAATTTTTTTTAGTTTCTTTTCTATAACTCACTTAAATTAATTTTTTCATTTACATATGTTCTGACTAAATAAATTTCTTAAGAGAAAAAATAGATATTATTATAAATAAATAATAAGTATTATTATAAATAAATAAAGAAAAAACATAGCCATTTAGCTGATTTTTTCATGTAAAGGCCAAAAATGGTGATTTTTTGAAATGGTTGTATGGGGAACCCCCCAGGGGAGTTCCAGGGGGTGTGCCACTGGCATGGGTGGATCGGCCGTCCAAAGTTAGTGGGGGTCGGTCATACATTTGGACTCGACTGGAGCACTCTAAATGGGTCAAAGTGGGATTTCTCAAAATTTGCCCCTACCCAAAAGTTCGACCCAAATTGGGGGACATCAGAATTCGTTTTAGAGGTATGGTTCCTTCGGCAAAGTTTCTTATTTTGATCCCTAGAATACGATTTTCACAGAGCAATGAGCGATTTTTAAATCGACCCGCCCTAACATGCATACATACATACATACGGAAATACATGCGTACTAAAGTACATACAAAAGCCTATATTAATAAGAAAACGTTACGCACTTGCAAAAACAAGCGAAACGACCCGTTTCTTTCTTGGCCATAATACACAGAGGATGGGAAAACATTCAGATGCGTTAAGCTATTCTAATAATGGAAATTCCTTATACAGATCCGTCTATTCCTGCCATATGCGTTTTGAGTACTACACCATTTGTTTGCCGATGAATTCGCCATATTCAACGCAAATATCATTTCCGTCTTTGAACAGGAACAGGAAGGAGAAATTCACAATGCCCGGCAGGGCAAATTTCATTTAAGAAACGAAATTTTTGATTTGGCATAGGCATTTTAACCAGGGTTAGCAAATAATTATTATTTTTGAAATTTCAACTAAAAAATCATTCTGAAAGAGAAATGTGCGTGCATAAGAAGTACACCAGCGTGGTTTGTTACAAGGATTACCTTTTGCTGCATTTATTTATTTTTCGTTGATATATTAAAACAATCTCCATTACATAAATACATTTATAGTTTTTTGATTATTACTTATTCTCAGAAAATAATTATTATTTTTTATTTAATTTTTTGATTCGAAAATACTTATGGTGTTTTCGTTTCTTCCAAAAAAGGTTGCCACGGTGCGAAATGTGTTGATGCACAAAGGCATGTTTTTTGCCTTCTTGTCCTTGTCTAGCTGGCGCATTTCTTAATATTGTCATTTTAAGCAACCATCTGATTTTCAGAGCAACAATCTCCCGAGACAAAGCTTCAAAGGGCAGAGAATGTTAATTTGTTTGCCTTACGAACACAAAATTTCCTCACCGGTTGCCTTTATTTTCGAATCGAACGCGAAAAGAGAAAGGAGAACACAAAATTTCCTCACCGGTTACCTTTATTTTCGAATCGAACGCGAAAAGAGAAAAGAGGAAGGAGAGGCAACATTTTTTGGTAGAAACGAAAACACCATTAATTATTTTTTGGTAAACAAAAAACAGACTATTCCCCGCTTAATTGCACTTCACAAACTGCACAATTTTTGGTTCAATTAACCGGGGAATCAATTATATCTCTTTTCAATGCCATATGTTTTTAACCAATTATACGAGGAAACCAATTAACCGGATTCAATTATGCGCGAAAATTTACATGTATTTTTTATGCAATATTTTTTTACCGATAAGGTAAACCTAAAAAAATTAGCTTTATTTTCTGCGCCAAAAATGCAACCTAAAAAATAATAATTAAAAACATTTTTTTACAATACACACATTTAATTAGTATTATGAAATTAAAACAGTTGTATCCATGAAAAGCAGAAATACCAAGTGACTGTGGGGAGTAATTCGTTTTCCTGCAGGGAACATGTTGTTTTTTTCGGTATCGTTCAGGCAGCTTTCCCTTTGATTTCTTTCACACATCATCATATTTGTTTGATGCTGTTTTTCAACGGCTTTCCCATCGGTTCGATTTTCCATTGAATTTTTTTTCATTTCATCGGCTATTAAAGGAAAACACAATCTCCGCATATGTCTGTTAATGTCTGAAACACAAATTTTATGGGCAATCTTATGCAATTTTTCGGGTAAAACAATTCCGCCACTGCGCTATGGGGTTTTTTTTAATTTTTTTTGCATAAATTATAAATTTAAAAATAGGGAGTTAAATTTTTGCCATATATTATTTAGGTTAAAGTAGATTTTCGGTTTTTGTTAATTTTTTTTTTGACGACGCCTACGCCCCAGCCCCGATAATGATCTTTAAAATAATTTGGAAAATTCATAGTAAATTCGTTTTTCCATAGATTTGATTTATTTTGTGAATTAGTACGTTCTTAAACAATTAGTCTTAAGTACGAATGTTTAAAGTTAATTAAATTATTATTTTTTTATTTTATGTTACATTTTTTTGGGCGGATGATTCGCTCCTACAATGACTTAGTTACATATAAACGATTTGATCGACTTGTGCCAAATTTACTTTTGTTAACTTATGGTGATTTCGTTTCTACCAAAAAATGTTGCCCTTGCACGTTGCAAAATGTGTTTGATGTTACACTCAACCCTTTGAAAATGCATGTTTTGCCTTCTTGTCCTTGTCCAGATCACAAATTTCATCATATTATCGTTTTAAGCAACCATCTGATTTTCAGGGCAACCATCTCCCCTGACAACGCTTCAAAGAGCAGAAAAGGTGCCTAATTTGACTTACAAGAGTGTGACATTTTAAGAAACGAACACACAATTTTCTCACCCTTTGCCTTTAATTTAGAATCGAACAAGAAAAGAGAAAAGGGCAAACAAAAGGCGAAATTTTTTGGTAGAAACTAAATCACCATTAAACAAGTAATGAAGTATAAATTCGGACGAAAACCGAATTTTATATACCCGGCGCAGGTATCAAATATCGTCGTTTCAACTTTCTTTCCCCGGTTTCAAACGTTTTCGATAATATGCTGAGTTAGACTTAATGAAATAATTAAACCAAGTTTGGCAAAAATCTATAAAGCAGTTACCCAGATACACCTTTGTAGTCATAAAGTAGGCGGTGCCACACCCAATACCTAGAATTTTAGTCTTACTAATTGATAAGAAATTGTTGTAAGCGTCTCTCTTATTTATATTTATAATGTACTCGCTTTAGAAATAAGTTTTAGATTGAAAATACTTTGTTATCTTAATGTGTATCCAATGCTGAAATATAGCCGATGGTTGTTGTGTTGGATATGAAATAATAAATAAATAACTTGGAGTAAATTAGCGTCCTGAAATATTGAAATATCCGAGTTTTCGTATTTCTGAAATTTACCGTTATAAGGGAGCGGACGTAACTTTAGTCCGATTTGAATAACTTTCAACGAATTGCTTTACCGCCCATTATCCAAAAATCTAAAATAAGCTAATGAGATACAGAAATTCATCATAAGTAGGCGGGGTCACGCACATTTTCCCGAAATTGCATAATAATATTATTTTTTACCAAAATTCTACTTCACATACCGTTATATGTACGGTGACCATAATTATGGCAGCTGAATACGGAACAAAAAATAATTTTGCTAGTTTTTTCCTTGAAACAGCATTTCTTAAGCCTTGAAACAGCATTTCTTTAGCCTTGAAAACGCATTTCATATGGCATATATTCTTCGATCTTCCACAAACAAACAACAAATTAAAAAAAAAGTTTTAATCTTCAATCATAATCCCTTTTTAAGCTTGGACAAGATTATTTATAGAATAAGAAAGCATGTAAATCTCTTAAATTAAAAGTTACAACAATGGGCATGCAAATACTATGAATTTGTAGACCTTGTCATAACTTTACGGCATTTACATTTTGACAAGATTTGACCATTTGTCTTAATATATTTTAATTTTCATTATTCATTTATAAAAATATAGTATAATCTTTAACAAGAACCATATAAATCCAAGCTTGAATCTCTGTGCGACGTTTTAAAAAATCAACAAACTTTCGTAAAAATTTCGAACTTTTTTAATTAGATTTTTAAGTAAGCAGTTTTTAGCCCATTCAATTTTACCGCAAGTTTAAAGTAACTGATTTTTGGCACTTCTTTTTTTTTACCATGTTAGCTATTTTATTCCATACAAAATATTTTGACGACTTTTTCGTTATATGGAGAAAATGAGCAACACCACGACTAAAAAAATTCCCAAAAATCAATGGTACTTGAAATTGGACTACAAAACTGCATACTCAAAATATTTCTAAAAAATCTAATTGAAAAGTTCCAAATTTTTACAACGTTTGTTGGTTTCTTTCTTAATTTTGCACAAAGATTGAAACTTGGATTTAAATGGTTTCTGTTAAAAATATGCTATACCTTTAAAAAACAATAATTATAATTAAAAAAATTTTAAATAAATGGAGAAATCTACTATACTATGTATGTTTTTTTTTTACTTTTTGTCTATTTCAGCGGTGAATGTAGAAAATTTCACATTCAACTGTGTAACCAGAAATTCGTAGGGGGATTGAAATTGACACTGAACGGATAAAGATAAAGATTCCCAAAAGGAGAGCGCAAAATTGAGTTGGCAATTTAAATTATTATAATCAAAATTCCGAATAAGTTGTTAAGTTACTTAATTACATCCCTCATTTGGTAAACATTATAAGTAAAAAATAAGTATTTATGTAATATACACAAATATATACTGCTTTAATAAACCCAGAGCATAGCTTTTTATCTTGTGCTTTTTTACAAAATAGTATAATTGCTTTATTACATGGGACTCTGTAAATGGACCTTGCGCCAAATTCACAACATGAAATTTAAAGTAAAATTATATCACAAAATATTTTGATTCGGACTTCATAAAAATTACGTGAAAAATAAATGAGTGTTCAAGCAGGTTGGATGCTTGTAGGTCATATAGCTACGATTGGTCACTCCGCTGTGAACCAAGCTAGATACCTGTAATTTAACGTTATTCGACAAATCGATCCCAATCGCTCCTCCCCAAATAAAATCCTGTATCCGCCACTGCACCCAGCACATATTCATTATACTTGAACATGTTTCGTTTAACAGCATCGCGGGATCAATAAATTGATTTAATCTTTCCATTTCAAAATAGTCTAAAGACTTTAAGGTTTCAAAAAAAAAAACAGCTTTAAATATCCGAGTTGTCTAATAGTTGAATAGGTATTTATACCCCTTTTACAAACACATTTATATATACTTTATTCTAAACACCTCCAATACATATGTCTGCATACCAAATTTCAGGTTCAAGCGACTTAGGGTTCCCAATTTATGGCTGGTTAAAAATTCCACGCCTATGGGATGTGACACGCCCCCTTTTACAAACCCATTTATATATAACTTACTATAAACACCTACATATATATATGCGCATACTAAATTTAATTTTCGTGTATCTTATGGTTTTGAAGTTATAGCTGATAAATTTCCCACGCCTTTTACAAACTCATTTATATATATCTTTTTATATGCGTATACCATATCTATACCTGCATACCAAATTTCACTCTCGTGGTGCTTATGGTTCCGAAGTTATAGCTGATAAAAAATTCCACGCTAATGGGAGGCGTAACGCCCCCTTTTACAAACTCATTTATTTATAGCCTACTATTTATAAGCACCAACCATAGCTATGCCTGCATACCAAATTTAAAGTTCATGTGACTTATGCTTTCGAATTTATAGCTTACTAGCAGACCCGGCGACCCGGCGTCCCGCCCAAAATTAGATTTTTAATTTAAACATTTTTGTCCAACAGTTTCTCCAACAATCCACATTTACGATTTGTACTGGCACATTCATCGGCTAAGACTATGGTTTGGTGCTCGTTTGCCGCCTTAAATAACCGTACGAAAGTGTTATGTCCATGAGAAGTTCCCCTTGTTCAACAGAAATACAATATACATACATGAACTACATTAAAAAAATAAATAGCGATTAATTTCATATGTCACCACACTAAGTTCCAGTACTCTACCAAGAACAATAGAATATGCGATTAATTTTATATATATCTACACCAAGTTCCAGTACTCTACCATGAACATTTCCAGAGATATGCAGTATGAAAAACTCGGTTTGTATAGGAGGTGCCACGCCCCTTTTCCAATAACTCCAGTTTTTCTCCATGAGTATGTGATTGCCTTCATATATTTCCGTACCAAGTTCAAAAATTTTACCATGAACACTTCCAGAGATATGCAGTATGAATATTCGGTTTGTATGGGAGGTGCCACGCCTCCTTTTCCGATAGCTCAAATTTTTCTCCAAGAGTATGCGATGGATTTCATATATCTCCATACCAAGTTCCAGAACTCTACATGAACATTTCCAGAGAAATGGAGTATGAAAAATTCGGTTCGTATGAGAGGTTCCACGCCCCTTTTATATATCGAGATTTTTGTTAGCCGATAATCATCCTTTGAACGTCTGTAGCAGGTGCCAAAAATTTCAAAAAAAACAGCCGTTCTCGAGGTTTGCGATATACATAGATGGATAAGAGTTGCAGATTTTAATATTGCGCTCACTTATGTACAAAAAAAACATAGTAGCAGGATTTTTATGCGTAATTATATACATAGATATGTACATAAACATGCATATACAAATGTAAGTGCTAACCAGTGATCGGACCTCTACCACATCGTGGTAGATCTGCCACTTTTTTGAGCATCTACCACATCTACCACACAAGGTCTGAAATCTACCACATATTCGCGTTTTTAAGTAGTTTTATATTTGTTCGACATAATTTTCTTAATTTTAAGAGCAAAAATTGTCCAACACTAAACACTAACAACAATGCCGAATGGGAGGATGAATTAAACTGTAAAATGTAAATTTGTTCAATAATCAATTTTTCGACAGGAACCGTGGTTTTATTGTGTTAAATTGCAAAATATATGAGTTATAAAAAAAAAAAAAGAAATTAATAGCGAAAATGTAAAAAAAAAACGGCGATTTTCGTGAAAGTATGAGCAAATTTCAGCGCATCTAAAGTTTCTAAGGCGTTGTTTACTTTTACTTGCGAATTGTCAAAATCGGCAAATCTCAAGTAGCGGCTGGAACATGCAACATTTGTTCGCATCATCGTGATGTGATAAAAAGAAAAGCTGCCAGCACTCCGCAAGGTTGCAAAAATCTCTCAAAATATGTTCGAAAAATATCTTGATATGTAAGGAACTGCTTTACACCGTCAAGGAAAAAATTGCCAAAAGTCAACGCAATTTTTAGCAACTTCAATCTTCAACTTTAATACACTAGAATAAATTTTTTTAGATTATAATTAAAATGTTTGCAATTTAGGTGAAACCTTGCAGAATTTTTTTAATTTTTGTAATTTTGTAGATCTACCACATTTTTTTGAAACGTACCTCATTTTTTCCAGATTCTACCAAATTTTTTTGAAAGTCCGATCACTGGTGCTAACAGCAATGTTAGTTGCTCTTTGTGGCAACATAAACGACTCTATGTACATGCATAATTGCCTACATTATTTCTCCATGAACTGTACATACATTTTTTTTTTTTTTTGTAACATAAGAATCAACATTAACGTTAACATTAGCACGTATGTATATGTATGTAAAAAGGTGGCAACACTGGAAGTACGACTTTAACCACAGCTGTCATTGGTCATACGAAGAGGGGACACATTCGAAGTGGAACAATAGCAGAGGACACTACAGCAGAATATTTTTTCCGCGCGCTAAGTGGAAGAGAAGAAGTTACCCGAGTCGCCGCTTTCATATTTAATTATTTTATAACATTATCTACATTATTTGTTAATTGGATTGCACTAATAAAACTAACTATTCCACATTTGGGGGCTCAACCCATAAAATAATACCTGGATACGAATGATATGACCGAAAACCGAATAGTAACAAGAGCAAAAGCAAGATTGGAAAGCGAAAGTAAAGGTGAAGAATTTGCTGAAGTGGGAACGTACGGCACCGAAGAAGATATGGAAAATTTAAGCGAGCTAATCAAGCAATTTGCAGCGAAAATAGATAGAGATGAAGTGAACAAAAATGCTATTACAGTAGAAAGTTTCGGAAAATAATCCCCGAATATAATCGTTGTAATATTCCAATACGTCAATGGTTCGTTAATTTTGACCAAAATGCGGAGGCGTACGAGCTGAACGATAAGCAGAAGTACGTTAACGCGCGTAAAAAGAGGACAGGAATGGCTAAACTATTCCTAGAGTCAGTCACAGTGTCTACATACGAAACTTTGCGAAACGCCCTTTATCGAAAAATTTGATAAAAAATTGTCAAGCGCGGACGTTCATAAGTTGTTAATGGCGCGGAAAAAACGCGACAATGAACACTTCCACGAGTATGTACTACAAATGCGAAAACTTGCCGCTATGGGTGATGTCGAAGATCAGTCCAACATAAGGTACATCGTTGATGGGCTAAGATGGAAGCGGGAGTTAACATTCCCACTATATAGCGCTGATACATTTAGCGAGCTCCGACAACGGCACGAAATAATAGATATGGCAAATGGCAGAAAAAGCAACGAACCCAACTACAAAGAATGGAAGCATAGAGGAGCCGACAAAACGGCAACGAAGAGCGAAGATGGAGGGAATACGCGAAAACCGCACTGCTACAATTGCGGATCGACCGAGCACAAGCGAGCTGAGTGTAAGATGGACACGAAATGCTTTAGATGCAATGGCAGCGGTCACATAGCAAAAAAATGTGATAAAAATTTGCAAAAGCCCGAGGTAAATATTTTATCCCATAAAACACGGGCCAAACAGATGAAGATAAACAACCAAGAGTTCAGTTGTCTCGTCGACACAGGCTCTGACTTCACGTTAATACAAGAAAGTGTATATAAAAGCAAATTTGCAGACAGTACACTGCAAAAAAGTTCGGGGGTTTATATGGTTTGGGCAATATTCCAATTAGAGCTATTGGAACTTTTACAGCATAAATCGATGTTGATATGTAATTTAAAAAGTGCACACAAATTTCTAGTCGTGCCGGATAGTACAATTAACTACGGGGTAATTATTGGCTACGATTTTATAGAAAAATGCACTGTTGTGCTGAAGGGTAGCATATATTCATTTTTGGGGCATACTGCAGACAAAGTTTAAATCGAAGCCGCAGGGAACAATGTATACAATGTAATAAAACTAACTATTCCACATGTATACATAACTTGCTTTGCGCTGTATTCCGTGCGAATTAACAGTAGAGGGCGCTCTCAGCGCTGGGCAGCGCTGTTATGTGGGCATGTATGTTAGATTCATAGGACTTTTAAATTCCTCCAGTTCCATTTTTAGGGAAGTACTAACTTTTTCTTACCTAAGACAATGAAAACTTATCCAGAACCTATAACCGAAATTTCAAAAAAACGGTACACCCGACATCGAGCTTTGCGAACAGAAAAAAACGGCTTTCAAAATATATACTAGTATAGATAAAAAACTCTACATCTACGGGATGTGGCGGCCCACGCCTCCTTTTACAAACTCTTTCATATATACCTTATTATAAGCACCTACCGTAGAGATGTCTGTATACCAAATTTTAAGTTCATGTGACTTATTGTTTCGAAGTTATAGCTGATAAAAAATTCCGCGCCTATGGGATGTGCCACGCCCCCTTTATAAACTCATTCATATACACCTTACTATAAGCACGTACCATAGCTGTGCCTGCATACCAAATTTCAATCTCGTGGGGCTTATGGTTCCGAAGTTATAGCTGATGAAAAACTCCGCGCCTATGGGATGTGCCACGCCCCCTTTTATAAACTCATTCATATACACCGTACTATAAGCACCTAACATAGCTGTGCCTGCATATCAAATTTCAAGTTCGCGGAGCTTAGGTTCCCAAGTTAGAGCAGATAAAAAATGTCACGCCTGTCTTTGCTTACTTAATTTAATTTTTTTATAAAAATATAGTTAATTCTAGAAACCGCACTTGGCAGTGCAGCTGCTTTGTAGCGGCAACATTATGCCAGTACGCAAAATGTCCCCGTCTCAGAAGATTTCCCCATATACCTTATTATAAGCACCTACCATTGATATGACTTATGGTTTCGAAGTTATAGCTGATAAAAAATTCCACGCCTATGGGTTGCGCCACGCCCCAAGTTAGAGCTGATAAAAAATTTCACTCCTATGGGATGTGTCGCGCCGCCTTTACAAACTCATGTATTTATAGCGTACTATAAGCACCTACCATAGCTATGCCTGCGTACCACATTTCAAGTTCATGTGACTTATGGTTCCGAAGTTACAGCTGATAAAAATTTCACGCCTATGGGAGGTGCCACGCTTCCTTGTCGAATCCCAATTTGTTTCTACCATTATAGGCCCAGGTGTCATGGCAATACTCTGTCAAAATTTCGTTCGATTCTGTCCGTCCGTTTAGGCTGCAACCTGGCACATACATACATACAAACATACTTCCACAAATATAGTGGATATCTATCCTTCTCTTAGCGTAAAATAATTTTTGGAGATATTTTAGCCACAGGGCCACCTATCATGTAAGTTTAAAGGCCAAATATTTCTTTTCAACTGGCTAAATTGTATTCTAAATATGAGCCAGATCGGCAAGAAAATGCAGTTTTTAGGAATATTGCGACCCTAGCACCACCTAGCGGGCGCATTTTTGGTCAGAATATTTCTTTTCTAGGTGCTGACACATGTTTCAAACATGAACCAAATCGGGCTAGCCGTTTAGTAGTTTAGTGACATTTAATGTACAGAAAACTCTATGAAATTGTGAAATCGTGACGTCTCAGCATTCTTCATTTTTCGACAACAAAAAAAATTTCAAATTTTTTTAAATCCAAAAACCTTCCACACAGGTCAAAAAAAGTACTTTTCACAGAATTGAAATCGGTTCAGCCGTTTGGTAGATTGGAAGATTTAGTTATTATTATAAAGACATACGTTCTATAATTGTAAAAAAAATTTTATTTCGAAAGTCACCAAGAAGATGCAGACAAAACTTAATAGATTCATGAAAGAGAGGAAAGTTCAGACTCCGACAGTGGCATTTAGCAGACTCAAAAAAAAAATTCAAATAGTTATAAGCTATATATTCATTAAAAAATAATTTTTACATTCAAACTTGAAATAGAGTTTTATTTGCAGTGTGAAGCTTTAAAATTAATTTAAAAGCCTTTACATACCAAATTAGGTTAAGATATCTCTATCTATAGCTATCAGTTAAATTATATACCTCAATGTACCGTTGTTGCTACAAAATCTCCTCAAAGGACCTCTGGAGTCATCCGATCAAGGTCAATTTCTTTATGGTTACTTTTAACAACAAATCTAAGCATCTGAAGCAATAAATTTTTTTCTTGCTAACTTGCATGGGGCGGCCCACTGTGCGCTGTTTCAAAATGTTAAACTACTCAGTATTTTATTGACTAGCGAACCATTTGTGTGGCTGCTCTTTCTGACCCATAAGCAACACAGATTTATTTAGTGATACCGTTACGTTATTGTCTTTCTGGAACATATAGCTAATTTCCTCTTTGTTTTCTCTCATTTTCAATCCACTATTATAGCCCGAACACAATGAAAACGACGAGCTACAAACCACAGCTGTCAAATTATTTTAACACGTACTCTTATGTAGATAATTATTTTGGCGACGGCTGTGGTTGTGGCCAGATTAGATCTATTTCTATTTTTCTGGCGACAGATAAGGTTCTTCCTCTTCTTTTATGTCAAACTCATACAAATTCATGATGTCGCTGCCGCGTTCAAAGAAATCATGTCGCCATCGACAAAGCGCTTAGATAATAAAGATGACAAATTGGAAGCTGTGGTCGGTAGCTCGTCGTTTTCAATGTGTTCAGAACTTTACTTTTGACTGAAGCTAAGAAACTGAGCTTACGTCTATGCAGCTCTAAATATCCTTACAAACGGCATTGAGCACATTTCTACGCGATTGGTATTATCAGAGATATCGTCATATAGCGCTCCCTATAAGTCAAATTCGCACAATCTTTTCCGACTACCCAATAATCGAGTTTTTTCACTGGTTTGAAAAAATACAACTGCATGCTCAAGAAAACTAATATTGCATCTCGATTAAGATGAGAACTGTTAACACTGCTCACCTCTTTACACCTCATTACATCACATTACTAAAGCATTCTTATAATTACGTGAGCAATTTTTAATTACAACCACTTTCAGTTTCAGAATATAACATGCAATGAACACTAATTAGAAAACAATAGAAAAAAAATACAGTTCCATCAAGTAATCTCGACTTCCGGCTAGAGATGGGCTTCTACAGACAACCAGCGCAAGCTCAGAAATATTTCAATTTTAAATATTATCGTCTTGTTTTTCAGTATTCAGGAAATCTAATAATATACAATGCCAATACAATAAGCAAATAGGAATGGCGTACGCATGCGCATTCTTACATACATATGTACGTATGTACATCCAAGCATACCCTGCAGGGAAATCTACTAGGTGTGAACTAGAATGCTACCAGTTCGTCTTTCAGCCCAACTAGTTCACGTTCTAGACTTTTTCAATGTTATCGAGTAGTATTTTAAACATGGCGGTGTTCTAGGCGATGTCAATTGTCCAGCTGTGCATCAGCACCTACCAGTAGGAATACTAGAAGCATCATACCAGTTGAGGAGATAGTCTGCCAATTCTTCCCCGTGTATAACATGTAATGAAAAGCTAAATCTACTAGGTGGGTGTGAATCAGTAAAAATACCAGTTTATTATCTAAGTATTTAGTACCTATCAGGTCGATAATAAAACGCAGTTAATTGCTTCTCTTACAAATGTCGGCTGTGGGTCGCGTGAAGACTGCCGTTTTTGGTTCTGAGATCGCAGGTTCGAATACGCTTGGAGGTGGTTAACATTTTTCAAATTAAATTAATGTAAGTTAATATGTATCTTTATTTCAATTTAAATACAAATTTGAAAATCTAAATCTTTTGACAGACAAAATGGAAAAAAAGGATCCTACAGTATCGGTCATATCTATAGCACGCCATTTCAAAGTGATATTGTGTGCAACTTATGTTTATTTATTTATTTTTGAGAATTTTCAATTAAAATACAGTTCTTTCTCTAACAAACCCCATATAAACCCAAGCTTAACAATTTGTGGAAAACTTCAAAAAAGAGCAACAATTTTTCACCTAAATTTCAACCTTTTTTCTCGGAAGTGTTTGAATTTTTCTGAATACACAGTTTTATAGCCCAATCAATTTTAGTCTGATAATGTGCAAGTTTCAAGTGACTGAAAGTTACCGTTGATTTTTTAGAATTTTTTCGCCAAAGGTGTTGCGGTTTTCATCCATATACAAATAAATTGAGTTTATTCATTATATGAAAGCCAATGCGAAGTTTGAAACTTAGGTGAAAATTTGTTGCCATTTTTTGAAGTTTTCTACAAATTGTTAAACTTGGGTTTTTATGGGGTTTGTTAGAGAAAGAACTGTATTTTAATTGAAAATTCTTAAAAATAAATAAATAAGCATAAGTGCCACACAATATCGCTTTGAAATGGCGTGCTATAGATATGACCGATACTGTATATGCTAACCTAGGCAAAAACCTACCTGCGTACTAAATTTTAAGCAAATCGGACCATAATAAGATTTTTTCGAATAGATTGGTCCCTGGTCCACCTACCGGAAAAAAAAGTAAATTTTTTTTAGCCTAAAACATGGTGGGTGTTGAAAGCTATTTATATACAAAATTTCATTAAAATCGGACCAGCCGTTCGCGAGATTACTTGTTACAAAAAAAAGGGACTTCTCTTTATATAATTAGTATAGAAGTATAGATAAGTGATCGGTGCCATTTTCCTAAAATTTCCTGAAAACCACTTCTTTGGTAAAGTAAACTATATAAATTCAAGTCGCCTAACTTCGAAAATCTTTATGGGATTACAGTAAATGAACTATCAGTTTATTTAGAAATAGGTTTAATTTTAGATAGTACTACATATTTTGAAATTGTCGAAATTATCGATGGCCAAGATTTAAAAAATTCAGATAAATATGGGTTTTTTATTTTACCCGTTAAAAAATCCCTACAAGCCTAGTCCTACAATAGATTATTACATACCATTTGAAATCGCATAAAAAATAGTAATTCAAAAACTCATAAATCTACAAGATCGTATTTTCTGACCTACCATCCTACCATCTGTGAAAAACGCAGTTTCGAAAAAAGTGTTGGTTAGGGCCTTTGTGAATTGAGGTAATGATATGAATGTATGTACATATGTATGTATCCGGGATGTTGCGAATGTTATGCGAAAGATTCGCATCATTTTACACATTCGCATTCGACATTCGCATCAAATGGTACGATTGTTTTGCGAATGCGAATATGTACATAGGCAGAGAATCCACTCTAATATTGTTGAAATGGCTCTAAGTCTGTCTAACCAGGGTGCGGACAATAACCGGCGTTGAGACAGTTTCTCAACGGAACGAAAGCACTCTGATTTTCGTAGAATTTTGAACGAAAAAATACGTCAGCTGGATGTGAATTCAAGTTTTATTTTGCATAGTTTCAATACCTGTAATTATCTATATATAGCATTGACACATTAAGTTAAACTTTTGGCAAATAAAATTAATCTTTTGGCAAATAAATTTAGTCTATTGGCAAATAAATTTAATCTTTTGACAAATAAAATTAATCTTTTGGCAAATAAATTTAATCTTTTGGCAAATAAATTTAACCTTTTGGCAAATAAAATTAATCTTTTGGAAAATAAATTTATTCTTTTGGCAAATAAAATTAAACTCTACTATAGTACTAAACAGTGTTTGAAAAAGTAAAAAATATACTAAAAAACTGCTGTTGCTGTGCTAGGAAAGCATTTTTTTACTTTCGACGCTTAGCTTTACTGCGCCAATACAAGAGTTAACCTCCAGGATAGCTGAAAAGTGTTTTTTGGTTTTTCTGTTCTGTTGATTTGACTGCTCACTTTCAAACAGTTCTGTCACAACATGGTCTCAAATATTCGTCAAACTATCTGGCGCATTTTGTTTCAACCAAACCACGCATTATGGCCAAATGGGATAAAAAACATCTAAAATGCTACACATATTGAACTCCCTTAATACATATATTTTCAAACGCAGCACAGGGGTATTTGATAGATCTAGGTGGTCATTAGAGTCCGACTGATTCCAATTTTTTTTCAGGTACCGATGCCGATGCCCATTCCGATGCCGATTCCATAAAAAATCACAAATAAATGTAATAATTCATAAAATCAGTTTATTTCATGGAGTTAAACAAACAAAAGAAAAGAAATAATTGAATTAATTGGCTTGTTATGCAACATTACATACACATGTATGTACATTAGGGTGATTCAAAATTGGAACTTTTTTGAATTTCGACTGGGAACGTTCGGATTCTTGAAGATAATAGGTAAGACAACTTCCTTCTAAAATTTCAGCTTATTTGAACAAGATTTAGAGGTCGCTCAACGCTGTTGTTTGTTTTCCGGAAACTGCAGATTTTAAATGCATCTTTATAAAAAAATAAGTATATTTTCATCAAATCTTGTCGGATTTCGCTGAAATTTCGTAGGTAGGTTCCCAAATATCAGTTTATTAGAACACAGTTTATAGTTTGATAAGTTAGTTTTAAATAT
>NW_016167235.1:0-3279 GCF_001687245.7 Rhagoletis zephyria | reverse complement strand
ATATATTAATTAGTTAGAAACTAAGTTTTTCCTTATAAAAAATTAATATTTGCAATAATTTTTTTTGTTCCTTAACCAGTGAGCATATGCTTAATACATCTAAGATCACATTATAATTCATACCAATAGTGGACCTCATCATTAAATATTACTAATCATCAAATAAAAAAAACACCAGATAAACATCACTCATACGCCATGTTGAATCCAAGTGTTTTCCTAGTCATTGCAAATATTAATAGTATAATAACAATATTTTGCCGCATGCACCTTTGCCAAGTGTTTGGCTGAGCTTCTCCTTCAATTTGTGGTCTGGGTCTTGATGTTGTGACAAAAAAGCCACGGACCTACAGCTTTACGCCGCCTCTGAACAGAAATGGCTTTTGTGAGAAGCTTTTTTAAGGCAGAAATACACACGGAAGCAATGTTGGGAGTTAATCAATTAATTTTTCTATAATACCACTAATACCCAAAGAGCAAACAATGATTTCGGTGAATTTTCCAAGCCCTTGTGTTTATTTCAGATATAATAATGACATAAAACTATTACACACGGTGCAAGTGTTTAATAACATCTTTTTTTCTCGCACTTGGAATAGTTTCTCGGTGCTTCCGAACTGTCACAAACAATGCTTGTTTTTGCTCCTCACTTTTGGTATGCATGTTGTTGAAGCTTTGAGCGAGCGCCACTCCACGCTCTGAGGTATCGTTTACAACTTTTAAATTCCTTGAAAGTGATTTTATCTGTGAAATTATATTTGCCACCGCTGCAAAATTTTTCACCCGTCTAAAAGTTTTTAATTTTGTTGCTTCAATTTTCGTTTGACATTTATTGAACAAGAAAACTAACTTAATAAGATTATGAAGTTTTATATTACAAGATATAGGGAACTCTTGTTTGTGCTAAAAATAATAATTTAGTGATAAAACGAATTGGAAACCGGACGTTAGTTTGTTGAAGTTTTTAATATAAAGTGTCTAAAAAATTATAAATTACTTTTTTTTACTTTCCTGAAATATAATGCTGAAAACTGGCCAACAAATGAGAATTATAATAAATTTAAATCACTTATAATCTTAGATCTTAGATGTATTAAGCATATGCTCACTGGTTAAGGAACAAAAAAAATTATTGCAAAAATTCATTTTTTATAAGGAAAAACTTAGTTTCTAACTAATTAATATATGTATTTAAAACTAACTTATTAAACTGTATTCTAATAAACTGATATTTGGGAACCTACCTACGAAATTTCAACGAAATCCGACAAGATTTGATGAAAATATACCTATTTTTTTGAATAGTTGCGGAACAATAGGTAACCCCTACCCCGAACTTATGACGCCGCTTTGACGGAGTATTTCAGTCGGAACTTGTCAGTTTGTGATAGTGCACGTTTTATTTTACGACATTCATTGTGAAACAGTCGCGCTCAAAAGTGATTATTATTATTGTGGTCATTATACAATTAAAAATTGTTATGAAGTCTGAAGACACAGGTAAATCTACATTTATTTTAAATAGTTTCGATTTAGCAAAATTTAATCGGAAATATTATATTTTTTAGTGATTATTTTTTCATTACTTTGTAAACCGTAGCTTTTGGTTATACTTCCTCGTATTTCCACGTTACATTACTAGTTGCGTTCTATAGAATGGAGCTTTGATAGTATACTGCACAAACATTAGCTTCCGATAGCTACCGATGAGCTTTTTATGACCAATAAATAAGATAGATCTAAAAAAAAAATTCGTTTCCATACACATTTTGTCATTTTTCCTTTGCTTTAGAGTCACCAACTGGTTCCTGCTATAGAGCAGTAACGCGAAATTATTTACTTGATAAGATGCATCGACAAAATTCTATGAATTTTGAGAACAAAATAAAGTTTCTTCAAAATGATATATTATCATCTGACACCTTCTCCGATGAACAAGTAAGAGATATAAAGCACAAATTTTCACAACTAACAGCACAGTTTATACAAAGGTGGATAAAAGCCCGTGGAAAAGAAAAAGTTTTTTTTTTTTTAAGTAACGTAACATGGCTACAAGGAACATTTTCAATCCCCGAAGGTATGCAACAGCCGCGATCTGGTTGTGTTGACCAGGTTACTCCTAAGCTCTGATCCACTCATTAGTAGTTTCAGGCCAAAGCCAAAAAACAAGCAACCAAACCCTTTTCAAAGGAAGAAATCGATATGTTGCTTCCAGCTGAACCAACTAAGGATGACGCGAAGTCTGAAGAGTCTTCAGAAGAGGAAGAAGGGTCCGATGAAGAATCTTGGCACTCATCATCATCCCAAAATAGTTTTTTACACAAATTTTGTTTTAGAATTCAATTACACATTTATTATCCATTGCATTACAAGATAAAATTGGTTATTTCCATCATTTCCTTTGTAACTTATATCTCAATATGTCCATACGCATTTTAACAATAAAAACAAATTTTTGAGCAACATTATAAAAAAAAAATAATAATTTGTCTGTTATTGCTTTAGTTTAAGTTGAATTTCATTTTTAAACAGGTGCCACATGTTGTTTAGAAATGAAGCCTTTCAAAACCATTTCAATTGATACCCATATTGTAGTAATTCAGTTAACTTAACTATATTTAAGTTTTTACCAGCTGGCAACTCTTTGCATGTACTAACCTATATATAAACTTCGCCGAGACGAACACGTATGTAGGTATGCGTGTTTCTACAATCGGACCACGGTAACATAGGGTCTATCGGCGTCAAACTTTAACCAACTTTATTTTTGTTGCTTTGGAGGAATAATTGTGTGTCCTCCACCTATATTTACTTGATTTTAAACATTTACAATTTTAGACATCGTATGTGCGCAGGTACAAAAAAAAATATTTATGTGCATACGCACATATGTACATTAGGGTGCTCATCGAAAATGTTTTTTTTTTTGGAAATTTCAAGACCCTACCCCCAAATTTTTTTCGTTTTAGGAGAAATATTATTGCCTATTTTTATAGATATCTTAAAGGCTATTTAGAGGTCGCGACCAGTCGATTTAGGTTAAAAAGGAGTTTTTGAATGACTATTTTTGACTCGATTTCAAAGATCGAATGTCATCTGAGAAGAGGGTATATATGCCTTTAAAATGGTATTTAATAATCTATTTTCGGACTTGGCCTGTTGGGATTTTTTATGGGGTAAAATAAAAGAACACATATTTCTCTTAATTTTTTAAATTTTGTCCATTGATAATTTCCACAATTTCAAAACATGTAGTACTGTCTAAAATCAAATGTATTT
>NW_016167234.1:14167-21981 GCF_001687245.7 Rhagoletis zephyria | reverse complement strand
CAGAGTGTCTAAAATTTCATTATATTAGAGCAATTAAATTATTAACTGCATCGAATTAATTTTCTACATATATACTTTTACGCATAGTAGATACAAAATTTCATTAGAGTGATAGGCAATACAATTTCTTATTCAAGTAGCAAATATGAACATTGATGTGTGCATTAGGAAGGTCCTTAAAAACCAAATTATCGATTTTTTTTCAGTGTCACCCCCTCAATCGGTAATCCCACGGTCAAAGATATAACATATAAGTTTTGGTCCCCATTGGAAATGGTTAAGGCGTGTGGCTCAGGGTGCAAAGTGCAGATTCATCTATGGAGCCTCAAAAATTAAAATTATTTTTTTTGTTCATCTAATACCCAAAATCGATGCTATGTACTATAGTCGAAGATATCACTTATAAATTTTGGTCCCGATTGGGGTCCATTAAGGCACGTCGCAGAGGAATCAAAGTTCAGCAGATGGATTCCAGAATTCCATCGCTAATTTTGATCGCCAAAAATCCGCAAAAGAATAGCAGGCGACCCTAACAACACGCAACATCTAGTTACATTCCCTCCATTATTGACAGATTTGGCTGATTATACATTACATGTGTTACTCTTCCATGGTGTATACTTTTAGGACCCACTGTCTTTCATTTAGAGATTTTTATAATATTTTTCCACCTAAGTATTTAAATTTAAAAATTTTGCTTTTTTTTAAATAGTAAAAAATTGAATCTTAATTTGATATTCATTTATTTTACACCATAGCTAAATACTTAATTCCAAATGGTTCCGATAAAGTTTGCTTTGTAGTGTTAGAATAATTTTCTCTATAGTATTTGACAACTTGCAGTATGTGTTGTTTGTCCCTTCTCTTCTGGGCAAAATTTTACTGTACCCTTCTACAAGTTTAACGCCTCTCTCTGTCGTTCCATTTTCTTTACTTTTCCATCCTCTTAACACCTGGGGTAATCTGAACTTTGACCCGTTTGCGACACTCCTTAACCGACTCCAATTAGAACCAAAATTTACAAGTAATATACTCGACTATAGCAGTATCGATTTAAGGTATTAGATGAAAAAATAAAATTAATTTTAATTTTTTGGAGTCTCTACAGAGTACTTTGAACTTTTCGCCCTGTGCGACATGCCTTAACGATTTCCAATCAGCACCAAAACTTATAGGTGATGTCCTTAACCGCGTGATATTACCGATTTAGGGGGTGAGACTGGAAAAATCGTTCCTTTAATTTGTTTAAGGACCACCCTAATTTGCATACATATTTGAGAATATACATATATATGTAGATATATTGTATACAAAAATTTGGAAAATGGTAGAGGACCCCTTTATCATACTACAGGACCTTGGTTGAAATTCCACTGGACCCAGTAATTACATAAATATGCATATGAAGCTCGTCCATTTGGATCCCGCAAAACTTGTTCTTGTATCGTTAAGTATCTTGCATGCAGTTTGAGCTCAGTGCTTTATCGAATAATCATCCGGAATACCACTTTAATGAGGACAACCAAGTCGTCGACGAACTGTCGAGAGAGAGTTGAACCGTAGAAGAAGAAGATGGCTTTTTTACTTGCCATCACTTCTGTTGTGATTTTCAGTAACTCTTCAGCTAAATTGGGGCAATTTAACCCACGCCTGACCTCCGTTTGCAGAACGGGACAAGCTTGGACTCATATAAATTCTAGCAGTGGTTTCCAAAATAATAACCTAACTGATTAATCGCGAAATACTGGAATGCTGGGTCAGATGTATTGCGAGGAGACAAGTTATCTTCTTTCGTCGACATATTACTCAGTTTCATTAAAGAATCTCGAGAGTTTTTCGAGGAGTAATGATTTCATTCTGCAATGGGCAGCTACTCCTAAGGGCTTGGAAAATTGATCTTGGTCACCCAGCCTAGCGTAAGGCATTTCCAATCAAAACTGACACTAAACTGCAACACCAAAATAAGACCGAAATAAATTTGCAGCAGCAAACGCATAAAATATCAATTTTAATCTTTCGAATATCTGTACAAATCTTGAAACTCTGCCAAACACATTTAATGCGCTCAAATCGACATGAAGGCGGTGCCAGTTTACTGGTGTGTGGCAACTAAGTGTTCGCCTAAGGAAGTGACACTCACTGGCAGAAATCCATGCGTGGATTTATTTACCCTCTAAGTACTTAGTATGTGCTGCGCCTGGGTAAACACCGCTTCAGTGACTCGAAATTTGCTTTTCCACTAAATGTTGTCACATAAGATGCAGCGACACTCGTTTTTGTGGCTGGCTGAAGATTGAGAAATGTCGACAGTTGGTGGCAATACATTAGCGCGGCTTATGGCAAACGAATTTGCAATGAAAATTGTTGGCTCGATTATTTGAAATATCAAGCAGCGGTAGTTGTACGACATCGATATTAAGCAAGCACACACAAACTAACGTGCTAAGCATTTGCAATTTCCTTCTTCGGCACTTAACACTACATAAAGCCAAAATCGTAAACTTGGCATAAATATTTAATTCTGACTGTTTGCTGCAGCCACAGAACAAATTCGATGTGTGCCAAAGCTACTGAAGTTGAAAGTGCGATATAATGCGGCGGCTACGAGCTCCAGCTAGTGTGTGTGCTTGTTGCGGTAGGTACAGCTTCTCATTTAATTTTTTGGCATTGACATTTTTTCTAGCCAAAATAATTCTATTGTAATATTTCACGTGCTAACTTTTTGCTGCTAAAAACGGATACAAAACTGTGGGCGGCTCGTCCTTGGCTTTGGCTTTGGCTGCTGTGCTGTGTGAATTTGTTGTTGTTGTTGCACGGATCGCCGTCGGTGTGAATAATAAACTCTGTTAGTTTGTATGTGTTTTGCACAAATTGCATTTGTTGCCTACGCAAGTGTGATATTTTGGCTCCTGCTTGGAAAGGAACAAAACGATTTGGCTACCGGCGGTGATTTGAGCTCCGCACGTAACTGGAAAATATTTGCACTTTTTTAAGATTTGCTTTTGAGTGCACAACAAGCAAATGGAAATTTTTAAATATTTGCATGAATTATCACGCGGAATCCTCTCATCCGACCTTGAGCATTTAACTAGGGAAATTAGAAATGTGGTTTGGCAAACCCTGAGTTGGAAGGTCCTCTAGAAATGGTTTTTGGTAAATGGCCAAGAGCAATAATGACATTGTCACAGAGTAGATAATTGATTAGTTGTTTGCAACTGTGAAAGAATCACTAATTACATATAAATAATGTTGACTTGCTACATATTTGTAAGTGAGAAATTGAGAAAAATGAAGTAAAAGTGTAAAACAATCGCGTTTTTTGCAATTTTTGAGAAGTTGGACTTTCGACTACAATTCACGAAAATAACAACTCTGCATCTTGATCGGATGGTCACTTACAGGCTTATTGTGTGTTGGTAACAAAAATTGTGTTACCCGTAAATAGGGTTACTGTCAATTTTTAAACCTTTTTCACATTATCCAAAAAAAAAAAAATATTTCAAGTTAGCTGCACTGATATTATTTAAATGATAATATTTAAAAATACTAATTTAGTAATTTTGAGATTATAACTTATCAAGTGAAAAAAGTTTGTTGCTGATGGCTTTCTTTAAAAGTTGAAAACCTTTACTCAAGGCGAATACCACTTTTTCATCCTAAATTGTAATTAAAGAATTGTGAATAACATAAATTTGAATAATACTATTTACTGCTAATCGTTCCAAAACTGGTACCTTTACCTCAAAATATTTTTCTTATCGTAAAAAGGGCGGCAAATTCTGAATTGCCTCGGCGTGGCAAATATTCAAATCCGCCACTGGTAGTACAAGTAATTTAAGAATGATATTGATTAAAAAATTCAACTTTTGTTTAAATAAATTGGCATAAATATTTTTTTTTATGAAAATTACCCCGCTGTAATTGAACTTTTTGCCAAGTATTTAAAACGGGAACTTTTTCCATTACCGACTAAATGAGTAAACTAATTTTAATCGACAGGAAAATTATTCACACAAAAAGTTTACATACATATCGCGCATTTACTTCAATAGTGTCATAATCCAAAAAATATAAGTTTTGAGTTGAGTATGCAGAAATTACCGCTACCTCTTCTTCTGTGTTGTGTGAAATTTTTTTTGTATATCGATTACACAGTTCAACAAAATTTTACCAACTGAGTGCAATACACCGTTTCTTGCAAATTTTTGGGTGCTGAATCCAAATCTACTCTCATTTTGAGATATCGTAACCTCACGTCGACAAAAACGGGAGCATGTGTTAGCAGATACTTTTATTATATTTAATAGCCCAGCATAAAATATGTATGTTGTAATTATTAACAACTGACTAACTCAGAAATGTGGAGTTATAATTACAACTACTTCTATCGCAGCAATCGAGACGGGGTTTGCCATTATGAATTCGACCAATTTAAAAAAGATCGTTCTCAAAATATGTTGGCGCTCAATTCGCTGGCCTATTGATACATGAGAATGCACGATCACTTTACATTTGGCGACTACCAGACGCTGTATAAATTTTCCAACATCACAAAATAAGTCAATAGAAAGCACTCCTTATTTGAGAGAGACCCATTTCTTTCTACAGGAAGTATGTATACCTCATGGAAATTCCACTTAAATACTTTTACTTTTTAACTGCGTTTTTAAGCGCTGAATGTGATACATGCATATCACCCCAAGGAGCATATAACCTTGCTAGTGTATTGACGAGTACTTCACAGCACTATGAATATGCATGGAAAATGGAAACAGAACTGCAGAAAGTAATTGGATATGTACAACATACTCACACATAGTATGCACAAGCGTTTTTGTAGCATAACACCTTTTATTGAGCACAATTGAACCCCATAGCATGTTTTTAGCTTAATATGTATGCACGTACTTTTGCATACACATTCATTGACATACACACAGCACTCTGCTCTTTGTGCCGCGGCAAAAACTAAATTCAGCATGTACGCAAGTTTTTATGTAGATACTCATTTATATCGGAAATCCGGCACAACAATTTACTTGTACTCTTGGGAAGGATCATATACAAGGTTGAGTTTACCGTTATTTACAATTTATGCACAATCGAGGCACTAAAGTAGCAATGTCCTCCAATAGGGGTCGGATCGGATTTCCAATTGGCTTTTTTCCCGCTTGATAGACACGGATGTGTGTGACGTGCAAAATTGCGTTAATAAATTTAACAAAATCGATATTGCTCCATGGCGCCATTGTGCTCATTTCGCATCGAAAAATTTAAATGTTTTTTGGATCCAAGTGAAATTTAAACATTTGAGCATCGAAGAATTCATCGCAGTGGTTAAAACCTTTTACAGACTAGCGAGCCGAATGCTAGTTATATAGCATTCTCTATGCACTTCAGGTCCTTGTTAGTGAATGTCGCCACGGCAAAAGTTTAATAACTTGAGAATGGGCGTCAAGAGATCAGCAAATATTGAGACGGTGCTGCTCGTAAAAGTTTGCCTCTGAGAAAAGAAATCTGTTGGGATACCTTGAGAGTAAGAAGTTTCTTCCAATCCGTAGTATTTGATACTGCCGATAGTTTGTTGGCCACCTTCAGGACGACGCTTTCGCCATCTTTTCAATTAGCCGCCATGTCATCTTAGCCTAAGTGACTCAAACAAATGAACACATGTGGATTTTTTTTAAATAATTTTTTAAATAAATTTTCTATAAAAAAATACCATATAAGTTTTAACCAAAACCATATAAATCACAGATTCAAACCTTATAAAAAATTTAGGATAATTCGACGAATTTTCATCAGAATTTCAACTTATTAATCTGATTCTTAAGAACATTTTAGGGTATGCACTTTTATAGCCCATAAAATTTTAGTCAGTAAGGGCAAGATTCAACCGGCCATAAAATCCCTTTGATTTTTGAGAATTTTATTTGTTGACCGATTTTTGCATTTTTTTCATATAAATACGAATTTCTTATGAAATAAAATGCGGGAGACCGTTAGCAACAAAATTTAAAATATCAAGCCCAGGTTTCGTAAGTTAACTTATTATAAAAAACCGCAAATGACAAAAAAACTTTAGCTCGAAAACCATTACGAATATTTAAAAAAAAACTCAACACCATGGTCTTTTTGTTGAGTCACTGCATGTACGTAAAAATGTATGCCCAAAGACCTTCCATACCTGAACATATTTAGTAGTAAGGGTTCTTATCGACATTATCAGAGGGTACCCTATAGTTGCACCGATGCACAAACGTGCTCGATTATTTATGAGATGAGGTTTTGCTCTAGGCAGTACATTAAATAAAATAAATATTAAATTTTTCTGCTTTATTTATTTTTATTTTTATTTGTGTCGATATTCCGTCCTCAATCTGAAGACACCTTCAGCTCCGGTCGACCGGGCAAAGATAATAGTTAATAAATTATTACTAATAAACATGAAAGCCTTTCTAATTTTTATAATATTAGCGAGGGAAAAACAACTTCACGGAAAAACGCAACAAAAATATAAACACTTAACATATTTGCAGTCAGGACGACAGATGCTCCTGCATTGCTTTTCGTTTGTATACTTTAAGGAGGGTGGTGAAGTGATTAAGTTTGCACTTATACATAAATACAAATCTGTACGGTACATGAATATTGGCACATTTTCGCATGTTATAAATACTTCGTGTTTAGGTGTGGGTGTGTGTTTCTGGTCGCTCTGTCAGGAACTTTCGCATAATAAAGCTATTCACCATCGCACTGACTACTTCGCTTTTACAATGAATATGTTGGGTATGTGTGTGTGTGTGTGTGGGAGCTTCCCACACCTACACATATTTAGTTTGTTGCACATCAATCGCTCCATGCAAGTTCCATTTATTGCTCGAAATTTGCATTTCCCTCATTTTCTCTCGCATTCACATATGTATGTACATAACATAAGCACATGCTATTCGCATGCATTGTTGTCACAACTTTAGCGAGTTAAGCGCATAGCGTTGGCATGAATGTGTGTTGCGTATACGCCACGTAGTCTACTTTACTTCCTTTGCTGGCAGCAAAGTGAAAATTGTGAAATTGTAAATACTTCATTTGCTGTACAAAGGCATTTGCAATGGTATATTTTGCGATGGATTATTGTAATAAAATCGGATGAAAAGCTTCAATAAATATTTTCTTAAAAGGCGTGTAAGTTTGTGGTTGTGTGTAGCCAGTTTCAGCCACCGGATATCACTTCTTATGGTAACAACATATTGCGTGAAGAATAAGAAAAAAGCTATTCTTCTAACTTCGATTCAGTTTCAATTCACCAAATATTTCATACCAAATACAGATGAGTTCTACAGCACTTAATTCTTTGATTGAATTTGTTGCCGCGAATGTCTTTGTGGACAGTTTTCCATATATTAGTATAGATCCGAAGTCTATAAATGGTGCAAAGCGGTTCAGATAAACTTCACCTTTTAGATTTGAACAGAGCTAAAGGTAACGCCCAGCGTCCTTCTTCACAGCTGTATGAGCCCATTTTTGTAGAAATTATTCTTATTAAGAACGGTTTTTTATCGGAACTCAACACACATAACATTACAAACTCAGGGCTATGGTTCTATTCTCATTTTTCTTTTAATTTATTTAAAATTTAGTTTCTGGTATTCTGATCTCTGTCAAAAGTTTTCGCCGGGAAAAATAAGTGAACAGTCAGCAATCCCAAAGGTTTCCTACAATCTCACTTGTTAAATGTACATATCGATGGTCCTTTGCAATAACGACACAATTCAAAATCAATAAAACAAATATTGTTAAGTGGCTCATGTCTC
>NW_016167234.1:0-3160 GCF_001687245.7 Rhagoletis zephyria | reverse complement strand
ACAACAACAACAAATGCCACAACATTACAACTAAAATCCATCATAACGGCCACAAATGCCAGTATTAATCTCGCATAATGCTATTATTTTTCCATTTTTTTCGCCTGTATTTCACAATCCAGCCGTGATTATTCGTTGGCCACAGAGGATTTGATAAATGTCACCAAAACGAGAACCAGCATCGATGGGTTGGCCCGTTGCTGCAAATGCACACACATACGACGAAGCGCCATAGAAGCGAGAGAGGGGTGCTCTAAGCAGCTGAGTCAGCATAAATCACCGCAAATCATATTCCGCTTGCATATCGCTGCCGTCATTCCTCCGCAATGTCACACATCATTTCCAGTAGTGTTGCGGCAAGATTTTTCACTTTCCCTTCCCAACCTCCCATTTTTTAGCCACCACTACGAGTACTAACAAAATGCAAATACAATTTTTGTGTTTTACATGGCCCACCGCACATTTCATTTGCTGCATTTTATGCTACAAATATTTAGGTATTCCTCTGTTGGCGAGTTCTATTACGATTGAATGCACATTTGAATATCACAAAATGACAAATACTTGAAATTATAAATGGAAATACATAAATGCACCCACTGGCACATATTATCTGCTGGCTTTGCTGTTTAGAAACGAAATGGCCGACAGTCATTGCCTAACGTGTCGGTCGTATTTATGTAGTTAGTTGTGTAGCTGTGGGCCATGCACGGCTGAAGAAGCCGCAGTGCTTTTGCTGCTGGCATTACTGGGATTCTGCAGAAGCATTCATGGCCTTAGCTTTCTACTTTTGCTTTAGCTGTCCCGCTCAGTTTCATTTTAGTTACTTTTTGCATTGTTTTAACTCCAGTGGAGACTTGCGAAGCTTATAAAAGGCTTTTATGTAGCTTTTTAATTATTTTCATTTTTTGTTTTTATATATCCATTATTCTTTAAATATTCCACTTTTCTATCTTTTAATAAAATAAATGGAATTTCTAAACTATAGGAGGTCTACCTCTACATATGTAGTGATCAGTGCGGCATCATGCCCAGTATTTCCTCCGACACTTCCTCTAAAACACTCACACAGACAAAACAATTCTTTAACTTGTAATTTCTTGGAATAACTTAGTGGCCAAAGGGTTCGTGCGAATTTACGCCTCTAGATAATTTTATCTGGGGTATGGGGATTCTGAGAACAAACCATTAACTTTGTACACCTTGGAATACAACACTGAGATGCGGCCACAGCAGCTTAAAAAGTTATCGAAACTGGAGTTCACGAATGGAGTGAGCTTAAAAAACCGTAAACTTGATCTTTAAAAAAACCAAATTTGTACTTTTCTGTAAGAGTATCTGGACAAAACGAGTCGACGATTAGATCCTTAAAAATCTCTGACGCCAAAGGGACCACTTTGTACTACCAGTACATAGTTTGTAGATGGCATTCGGAAGGAAACCTGACTCTGCAGAATTTGCGGTCCACTCCAGTTGGCATTGGTAAAGAAAACAGGTTATACCCCAAAATTATCAGACGCTTCAAGCTTTTGCTAACGACTCTTACGTGTAGTACGCGTACCAAGGCATGGATCTTAAGAATTTAGGGTTTGACCTTTAAATCGTTACACACGATAGGTGACTGCAGTAAAAATGCGAAAAACTAATTTGCCATCTTAAGATGGCAATCTATTTACTCGCTTCAGAGTGACGTTTAAAATACCATTGAAAAAATTAGTGATGGGAAAGTGCTGTACGTTCACATTCAAGGTGCTAATATCTCTTCTCGAAACCTCATTAGTAGTGAAAAATAAGTGTGGCCTCAATCGTCGAAATTTTAAGCTCGTTGGACAGCCTTCTGCTTGATGAATTTAACTCAACTTCGTACTTACATCTGCTGCAGGAAACAGAAACGATAATGTTGAAACTTACCCCATGGATATAAATCGGGGAAAAGTCAGTTAAGTCTTCCTTTAGTATTAGCAGTAAGATTGAAGAGCTGCTTATACCACCTCCGATCCACCTGTGGCCTAGCGAACCTAGCCACCTAATAGCCAAAAACCTTGGTGTAGCACTCGCGTAGTTAGTTAAATTTTCATACGTCCAGCTTGCCAATTGTCATCTAGTCAAAAGGTTAATCTGTCGATAATAAATTTTTTGCACACTCCCTCCACGCCAGAAATATACTCTCCGCGTTTATGTAGCACTCCACGATAATTAAAATTGTCATTTAAAATTTAAAAATAAATCTGCACGCAAGCCCAATTCGCATATTAAAAACCCGCATTTAAATAAACTCTTTCACGAATAAATAAATCTTTCAATTGCAACCGCAGGCAAGTCACTGCTGTTGGTATAACCGCGGCGTATACGCAATTTTCACACCATTAAAATTGCAATAAACGTTCAAGCGGAGGTGGAAATGGAAACGCCTGCAAACATGCGCTTGCTTTGAAACGATATTAAAGCAATGTGATAAATATGTGTACGAACCGACTTTGAAACGAAACAACTTTTGCGGATGCAGTTGCTTTACACGCATGAAGGTTGCCCGCGCGAATTTCCTATACACACAATTAAGAGCTCATTTGCGGCGGTTATAATGGATTCGCAGCTTTTCCACGCATCATTAACGCCATTTTGAATACAAAAAAATATCGCATTTTTATATAGCTCTAGGAACCAAGGACTCGTTTAGGCTTATGCGTGGGTAAGTGAATACATCCCCATAGTAATTGAAGTCACCCACTCACATCAAAGTAATTTATAGAAAAATATATGGGTAAATAGATATGACTTGGGACTTTAACACCAAGCCTGATATTTGTTGGGGTATTTAAAATTGGATAACTTTATTTAAAATTACAGCGTAAACAGCTAACAGTCGTATGGCATTCAGTTGAGACTTATGTATGTATTTAGTATGTGGCTCGGTCAGACGCTTTTATTTAAAAAAAAGCGAAGAATATTAAAAAGAAGTTTATAATTTTTGGGAAAGTAAAAATAGTAGATCCCACCAAACTACTTACTTAAAACTTTCCCAGATTTAGATACATTTTATAACTCTAACTTACCCAACTCTTGTAGCCAATTTCACGAAATCAATTTGAGTTAAAATGATTTTGATTTTTAAAATTTTATATGGAAATTGACAGAAAATAAAAACCGGCTGTTATTCATG
>NW_016167233.1:0-21981 GCF_001687245.7 Rhagoletis zephyria | reverse complement strand
ACCAAGCTTTGTAATTTTTATTGATGAAAGTCGAGGTAGCAAAAACGGCCAGTCAGTAATAATCAAATGAGCAAACAAATTGCAAGCTTTCGTGAAAAAAGTGACATNAAACTATAGTAAACAACCAAGCTTTGTAATTTTTATTGATGAAAGTCGAGGTAGCAAAAACGGCCAGTCAGTAATAATCAAATGAGCAAACAAATTGCAAGCTTTCGTGAAAAAAGTGACATCGAGGTTGGTAGAAACTAATAAATCGGTTACCGAGATATACATACATTTGTGGTCATTTATAATATTCTAATTTTCTGCTAAGTAGTTATTGAAATCATCGATTTTAAGTGAGTTACTTGTAACATTTTTTAATAGGATTGCCACCTGTTTAGAAATTCAAAATCAATTTAATTGACAAGGTAAATGAAATATTTTAATATGTGTATCAAAGGTTTACGGTTTACGTAAACTTCCTTTCAAAATTTTTTTACGCGAGTTGCCACATGTTTAAAAATTCAAAGTCAACTCAATGTACAAGGTAAATGGAAAGTTTTTATATTGGTTTCAGCCGAGAGTGGTTTATTTCAAAAATATTTATGAAGATGGTTGCCACTCACTTAAAATTTCAAAATCGACTTTATAAAGTTAAATTAAATATATTTATAAGAGTGTCAAATATAGGCGGTGTAAGTAATCTTTATTTCTAAAATACTTTTGAAGCTTTGTTTTTTAAATATATTTTAAGAGATTACCCTAGTTTAAAAGTTCTAGAAAGTACATACATACTAGGGATGTTAATTTTTTCGATTTTTACAATCGCGGGATTTTCGGGATGTCTTTGGTTCAATCCCGGGATGCCGGGATCATTCCCGGGATTTAGATATTTATTTTTTTTCAACGACTTAACATGAAAAAATTGCATCAATATAGTTTGAGAAGCTCTCCTACCATATAATGAATAATAAGTAAATGGGTTTGGAACTTACTTTTTTATTCAAAGTGAAAACTATTTCATAAGTAACAAAACGAAAGACAGTAATTAAATTTATATGCATTTAATAATACATAAGCGTGTACATATCTGATAAAGTAATTTAAGGTATGTCGAAAAAAGCACGATGCAAGAAAAAATTAAGTCAAAAAATTTATTTTCTGGTTGAAAGAAGTTCATAATACTAGTGGCAGAAATAAATGAAGCACCCTAATCCGACCAGTTTTGTTATATTATTATTTTTTTTATTTAAAATTTACATTTTTTTTATAAAAGTCTACCTCATATTACACATAATTAATTGCATATAAATGGACATATCTCTGACGTCATGATTTCTGTAAAA
Organism: Rhagoletis zephyria; assembly: GCF_001687245.7. Taxonomy (NCBI): domain Eukaryota; kingdom Metazoa; phylum Arthropoda; class Insecta; order Diptera; family Tephritidae; genus Rhagoletis; species Rhagoletis zephyria. The sequence goes on along the minus strand of NW_016167233.1, from coordinate 20,653 downwards.
GGACTTTATAATTTCAAAGATATGGTTAATTCCAAATTTTGTTTACAAAAAATCGATGCAATGTAAAACAAAAATATGGGTACCAAATGAAATAATTTTTTTTTTTTTGGTTCATAAGTACGAATTGGAATTGAAAATGCCCCTTAAAACCTATTTTATTTTTTTAAGCTAATAAAGTTAGTCATTAACATATAATTTTTTCAAAAATAAGAATTGCAGAATTTCAAGGATATTCAAGAATAAAATTATAAAAGGGTATTTTCAGTTCCTACATGTCCGTTACGCACCGAAAAATGTAATGTGTTTTAACTCTACAGAATCTTCTTTTTTAATTTGATATCCATACCGGTTTTTAAGTACATATATTGCACTGAAATTTTTAAATCATTTTTTGAAATACTCATATCTTTTAAATTTCAAAGTTCTTTTAAAAAATCCTGACGTCAGAGAGAAAAATTAAAAACACAATTTTAAAATATTTGGCCCTTGGTTTAGCGAATATGTTGATTTTTTTGTGTGTGCAAAATTTACTGCCGTAAGGTATTATATGTATGTATATTGAGCTACATATTAAAAAAAAATTAAATATTAAATAAACAAAAGAAATATAGCCAAAACTGGTCAGTGTAAATTACAAATCCCGAAAATCCCGGGATTCTCGGGACTTAAAAAGGACCGGGATGCCGGGATCCCGGGATTAACCTTCCTAATACATACATAGTTTCCTAAGTAACAGTAAGTTTAACAAAATAAAAAAGACTCGCTTAAATTGGCTTACCACTGAGTGAGCAGTTTCATCCTCAATGCCAAACAAATGTTAATGCATTTGTTAAAAGATTTGCTCCCCAGCTGCGTTTGCAAATGCTAAATGTATACATCTAATCTTTTAAACGTTCGTATTTATTTATCTTATAAATTTTTCTTACAATTGATTTCTTTAAACAATTTCATAAACAAATGAAATTTGAATATGAAAGCAGTGCCAGTAAGGTTTCGTGGAACATTTAACATTTGTGCCAGTCGCGCAATTTCACCGTTGCCGAGCGTACACATGGCGACAGCTTGCAAATAAAGGACAAAGGACATGCTAAATAATAATAAGCAGAAGATCAACGAGAAGTCTATGCAGTGAAAGTACGAGCGACAGCGAAGTGTCATAAAAGTTTTATAGATTTTTAGAATTAAAAAAATAAATAAATAGTAGCCAGTCAATTATAAAATAGAAGTACAAATGCGAAAATGGTGAATAATCAGGGATTAGCAGTTTTCAATAAATGCTATCGCATGCAGATTTTAGTAACACTCACAGGTAAGTTGTGAAACATGAAATGAACTTTTTATTATACTTTTTTTTTTTAATGCAGACGTTGATTAAAAAATACTACTTTTAGCGGGTTTTCAAATTATTATTTTGGAAAACAAAAATAAATACAATTCATAGGTATTATTTTAATCCGAAATTCGTCAAGCTTCGTTGGCTCGGGAGCATTGTGGTTTTCCAGCTCACATAAGGAATTATTTAAATCACTCTTTTCAACTGATGGCATAAGCTCCTGACAAATTATAGATCCTAATTTATTGAAGTGTTAAATCTGGGGTGATTGGTATTTACTTATGTGAGGCTTTGTTAACGAGCTGCGTGGGAGCTTTTAGGCTTCATCATCAGACCACCTATTCATCTCGATTGAAAAGCTCGACTAGACACACCAACAGACGCCTATGTTGGAGAACGTCAGCTAGGCAAAGTTGGTCACTGCTGCAGCTGCACTCTTCATACATACCGCTAGACTCGCAGATCCATTTGCACCCATTTTACCGGCTGAAACTTTTCGATCTCAGGGATCCCAGTATGAGGATTTTTAAGGTCCAACGTTATAATTATGATGGGGTCGGACTCGGGATTGAAATCGAACTATATTACTCTTACTATCGCCAACGATGAATTTCTAGTTAATTAAAATACCTCACTGAGGTCTTTGATTTACTGTTGGCCACTCTTAGCATTTTCGACATACAGCAGTCTGGAACAGTGGTACCACTACTAAAACTCAGAAAACCTGCCGAATTCACCGATTCAGTAACTGAAAACCCTTGGGGTTTCTTACTTCACGTGGCTGCAGCCTTAACGGTGAGAGAACATCCCCGGTAGTGTTGGACTTGTTAAATGCCTTTGACACCGTTCTCTCGTTTTTTTACTGCATAGGACCTTACCTTCCCCCCTAAAAATTCAAAAATTTCAATGGTTTAAAGACCGAAAATTTTAAGGATTATCTTTGCTATGCTTCCTCCGAACACAATTGCAATTGTTATAAAGTATAGCGCCGCAATAAGCTCTTCGAAACATTCGCTGGCGACAAAGAAACATTGTTGGTAACATACAAGGCAATTCGCTGGCAGGGTATGAATTACGCTATGCCTTGTATGCCTTAAAACCACTTTCATAGCGATGTCCCAGCTCTTCCAGCTAAGGGATAGAATTTCATGTTCAGGAAGCAATACATTTCCTGAAATGCACCTACCTCAGTTAAACGCTGGAACCAAAGCTGCACCGACAGGCCATCAAAGAGACTCACTGCGCGCCAGTAACCACCTTTAGTACCGTAATCCAAGTTTAACCATCACCTACGCATACGAAGATCTTCAACTACCGCGTAACTCCTACCTATCCAGACACCATCCGTACATACCCAACAAATGTCCAGCTTGTGTAGGAGATGCACAAGCACCAGCATCTTCTTCACTTGCCCTCTCAAACCATTCAGCTAACTCAATTATTATTTTTTGCTCCAAACCGAATTAGTTATTATTGATTTTCTTTCTAATTTTTTCTTTAAGATTTTTAAGATCAAAGCTTTAAAAATTGTTTTCTCTTTCTTTTTATGTCCAAAATATTCAGCGCACATTATGACTCTCTCGCATGGCATTGGCCTAGGTTGGCTCTCTCCGACGCTGCTCATATTGCAGTCACCGCACACGCCGTTAGATTTCAAAGTTGCTGTCGAAGATGTGTCATGGATTGGTTCAATATTTGGCATAGGTTCGCTGTGCAGTAATGTATTTTTTGGACTCACTGCGGATCGTTTCGGTAGAAAGACTAATATGTACCTCTTGGCGCTGCCGCATATGGTGAGTGAATGGCAACAGCTGTTACCTACATAAATAAAGAAGAGACAAGAGTACGTATGATTATAAATTTTTTATTTAATTCCTAAACAGCTCTTTTGGATTCTCAACTATTTTGCGAAGAGTGTAGAGTATCTATATGCAGCGCGTTTCTGTGCGGGTCTAACCAGTGGTGGCCTCTATGTGGTCGGACCTATCTTCATTAGTGAGATTTCTGATAAAGAGTAAGTATAATGCGGATTCTTTGTTGTATGATCTCCGATTTTGTGTACCAATAGCTATGCTTCATTATTTTTCTAATACTTGAATGACATCTTTGCAGAATTCGTGGCGCTCTCACTTCTTTGGCTATGATGTTTTATAGCTGCGGCATTCTCATCGGCTATATATTACCTTCCTATCTCGATTACCATGTTATACCGTGCATAATAATATTCCTGTCCATAATTTATATCATCATAATGGCGTTCTTCCCAGAGACACCAACGAGTCTGGTGCAGCGCGGCAAGGTTGAAGAAGCAGAAATTGCTTTCAATTTCTATAAAAACCTAAAGCCCAAGAAACATGTCTGTGAGTTGTTTGTAAACGAGTTGCAATCCTCATCAACGCTAAGTGAATTCGAAGACCTCAAGGCATCTAAGCTGCAAGGTNTGCAGCGCGGCAAGGTTGAAGAAGCAGAAATCGCTTTCAATTTCTATAAAAACCTAAAGCCCAAGAAACATGTCTGTGAGTTGTTTGTAAACGAGTTGCAATCCTCATCAACGCTAAGTGAATTCGAGGACCTCAAGGCATCTAAGCTGCAAGGTGGCAAGACCGCACCCATTTCGCTGGGCGACTTTTGTGAGTTTTTTACCCATTTTTAGATTATCCCAAAATCTATGCACATACCAATTTCTATAACTTACCGTTTCGGTATTCTATCCATATTCCTACTCAAAACCATATCCATTTCCATATCCATATCCATATACATTTCTATATCCAAATGCATTTGCAAATCCATATCCATATGCTTATCCATATGCATATCAATATCTATGTACATATATACAACTATTCATATCCATATCCATAATCACATCCATATCCATATCTATATCCAGATCCTCATCCATATCCATATGTATCTCTTCTGCGCTTCCTTCAAAAACTCTTCNATATCCAAATGCATTTGCAAATCCATATCCATATGCTTATCCATATGCATCTCAATATATATGTACATATATACAACTATTCATATCCATATTCATATCCATATCTATATCCATATCCACAACCATATCCATATGTATCTCTTCTGCGCTTCCTTCAAAAATTATTTTCTTCTCTTCCACAGTAAATCGAACCGCTTTGAAGAAATTCGCTCTCGCTTTTGTGCTCTGCACGCAGAATCAATTTTCTAGCAGCTTTGCCATCGTAAATTATATGTCCCATATTTTTGCTGAATCTGGTTCGACAATGGATCCAAGTAAATGCACCATCATTGCGGGCATAGTACAAATTATGTGCACTCTCTTGGCCACTTTGCTTGTTGAGCGTTTTGGGCGTAAAAGCCTAATGTTACTCTCGACCGCCGGCATGGCTTTGGGAATGTTCAGCTTTGGTGCCTTCGTGCAATTCACCGATGAGACGACCAAAGCTGAATACAATTGGGTTCCGCTCTTGGCGGTGGCATTTGTCACGGCTACGGCCTCTTTTGGCGTAATTTCCTTAACTTTCACGATAATTGTAGAAATATTGCCGGCAAAGGTGAGTTGAGCAAATGAGTTGTACGAATGTGAGTTATTCCATGTTTAAATATGAACTATTTTTTATGTTTTTTTTCACAGATTCGCCCTCAAGCGCAGTCCATTGCCATGATGTATTGTAGTGTTATGGTGTTCACCACCCTTAAGTTATATCCTTACTTCCTCTTCAACTTGGGCATATCAATCACAATGTATTCGTGTGCTGGCTCTTGTGTAATTACAGGAATTTATTTGCTGTTCTTTTTGCCAGAAACTAAAGGAAAATCAATGGTGCAGGACTAGTGCAACGAGTTTTTAAGTAGTTAAGATTAAGAAATAAAGTAGCGTTCTTTTAAACGGCTGTGCAGATAGTAGATATGCTTAGCTAAATGAAATACTTCTAATCGCAAATAAAAACTTATCTAAAATCAAGTGTTTTCATTTAATAAGCACTGAACGATATATGTACATACTTATGTATGCTGTCCATTTCCGCATGAGGCCTGCGTTGATNGTTTTCATTTAATAAGCACTGAACGATATATGTACATACTTATGTATGCTCTCCATTTCCGCATGAGGCCTGCGTTGATACATTGAAGTAAGCGCAGCGTTCTGCTTCGTCAAACGCGTCATTTGTGTCGCTGTTCTTATTTTCTTATAGAATTTTTTGCGCCGCGTTCCTGCCTGTCAGCGTCTCCAGCTATTTACACTCACGCATATCTGTCTCTTTTTTCTCCCTTTTTCTCAATTTTTTCAGCGGTACGCAGAGACTGGTAAATCGATTCCCAATGCTCATTTACATCCGCTCGATGAGAAGTTGCTTGTTGTCGATTGCTCTTTGTGACTGTAGCTTTTCGAGGTTGAACTTTCGTCACGCCTATCACAACGTTTTGAACTTGGGTTTTTATCTCTCATAAAGCTACACCCATATGGTTTTATGGATATTTCGTCGCTGGCGTTAGGTACTAGCAAATAACTACCACATTCCGTGCTGCGGTGAAGTCGATAAGAGTCTCTCCGTTGTCGGATGGGCCTCATGCATAAAAAGTTAGCTTAAACTCCGAGTCGATTATCAGTTCTTGAGCTTAAGCTCAGCCCATCAGTGTAAAAATTTGAGTGTGAGCTTAAGCTCATTCTTATAACTGAGGCCCATTGTCATGAAGACTGAAATTTTAGACTGTTGGACCAAATATGTTTAGCTTTCATGCTTTCATGATTAACTAATGGGGTGATGAACCTGGATACAAGAGGTCGAGACCTCCACCCAACTACAAATCCTGCAACAAATTTGTACGTCGTCTCATGACAGACCCGTCCATCGCATATCCTGTACGTTTCCTATTAAGAGTACGGATGCCGCACATTCTTTTTTATTTCTTATGGGTTCTCAGCCCAGTGCACAACCCATTTTTAGGAGAGTTTTTGAACAAAATAACCCGGGATGGTCCCACTAAAGCGTCCTCTCATTCTGCCGTGAACTAAGGCTTCCATACGTGTTCGTTACCGCATCTCGCAAACGGATTGCTCACATTTCCCAGAGTGCGCGGGAAATTATGCAAGAGTCAGTGCAGTATCTGAAAACCCAAATGAATGACAATAAGCAGAGGGTAGACTTCCTGGACAAACGAAAACGAAACGAGATGATTGAGGGGAAGTAATTGAAGAGTTTGCTGAAAATCCGAAGGGTATGTTACTAGCATAAAAAACTATACATATAAAAAATTGTAAAAGGCCGATGTCTGTACATTAAAGATAATAAAGAAAAATCAATATGGAGGTCTTTCTTAGAGCAACGGAAGCCAAATCAACAATGTTTAGAATTTTTGACGTGTCGTGTCTGTCTGTCTGTATGTTTGTACGCGCATCACGCGAAAACTAATGCAAGGAACTGAATGCAGTAACTAGAGGTATAACTGAAAACATAGAAAAAAATTAGAGAGTCGCCACCTGTTTGAAAATAGCAGTTTAAATAATTTGTTTAAGAAGAAAATATTGGAAGGTTGCCACCTGTTTGAAAATTTTAATTTAATCTACTTGATAAGATAAATTAAAAAAGATTACTGTCGAAAAAATTTTTGAAGCGCGTTGCCACCTACTTAACACCCAAATTCATAAAAAATAAATTATTCTTCATAAATCGAAAATTTGTTTGAAAATCTCACTTCATAAAGCTCTTTAAATCCATTTTATTTTTTTTATAAATAAAGCCATAATAGTTTTGGGAGGGAATAACAACACAAAAATACTTTTAACTTGCAGTGAAACTAGTATTTGCTAGTTATTGAAAAAAAAAAAATTAAAAAAATCGATATATCAACCTTTGGTTTGGGAAAAAAATTTATAGTAGCGATTTATAACATTTCATGGGATTTGAATAAAAGGCTGAAAATTTTTATTTTATTACCAAAACACTTCAATAAGCCAAGCAATTTCCCTTTTTATAAAGTTTATGGTTTTATTACATCAACAGTTATGATCATAAAATAATTAAAGTATTGTTTACAAATGTATATTTACATATTAGATAAAGAAAAGTAAAATGAAAGTAGTAAAAATATATACAACTCTAAATAAATATGTGCTGCCTTCTTGGCATAAATATGTACATATGTACATTCATACATAGGTAAATATGTATGTACTTATGTATAAACAGTCTTTACCACAAAAGAAACACACAAAAGAAAATGTATCGCAAAAATGCTGGTGCAGCGAAAAGTTATCTATCAGAAAAGGGGCTGCAGTAACTGTAGGTGATTTGTTGAAACAGTTTAAAACAAATAGATACACTTAAAATACTTTTCCGAAAATTTGGAATATCGGCCACATATTGGAGTTTTTTTTTTAAATTTATTAATCTGAAGTCTGTAGAAAATATAACATTTTATCTAAGCGTAACAAAGAAGAAGGCACAACAATTTCTAACGCAAAATAAAATATATCGCCTTGCAGTTTACATAGTATTCCAATTAGACAACCATCTACTGATTTACTTAAGGCTTTACTTAAATCTTTTTATTTCTCGTCTAATTTGCTCGCGAATTTCTTTGTTCGCGCATTTTCAAAGTTCAACGTATTATAATTGCTTTGATTGCAATATCATAACTTTTTATACGCTTATTGTGTGCTTAAGGGAGTAACGTAGTCTTATTTGATTTTGCTTGAACCCAAATCCTCTTGAGTACAAAGGTTTTACTCGAAAAGTGCAATTAAGCTCTACTCTGTCCTAACTAACGCAAATTTTAAATAGCAAATGAAGCCAAGTCCTCCAACACCCGTTCTCTCACCCAACGCTGAGAAGGCTTTTCGGGTCTTGCTTGCATCTATTCGTATAATATGGCCGAGTCGGCCAAGCCTCTCTTTCGATGTTGCCATTGTTCATGCTTCTGCGCCATATAGCAGAGCAGGCACTTATTCATAGAGCGGGATTTTTTTGTTAGACGGCAGAGGACTTTACTTACCTCTCAAAAGTCCAAAATAACATTTCTTTGTAAAAGTAATTCTAGCTGGATTTGAGGTCTGGCATTAGTATTAGGGGTGTTATGATGTCGATATAATCGGCTTGGTTGGTTGGTAGGTTTAAGTGGATTGTCACCCTAGTGAGAAGCAATTAGGAAGTTTGTCACAACTCGTGCAACCTCCAGTCATTTGGCGGCTTTAATAAATTTCAGTACGTCATACAGAGAGAGGTAGCTGCACTCAAAAATATTCTGCAGGAATGGTTTGCCGAGTATCTTTAGCCTTATCCTTGCGAGGCCTGTACACTCGCACAGTAAGTATTCGACTGTCTATTTTGAGTCAGGGTCGTCGCAACTGCGACAAAACCTATTGAAGGGCTGGCTCATGCTTTTGGCATGTACCCCAATGGGCCAGCGCCCTGTGCATTCGTTCCTAAGAAAGATTTGGTTTTAAGTGGGTCGTAGGATACCGGTACTGCCGGGTAATGCTATGCAACTCTGCCTAGCCTTTCAGTGATTTTTATCCCAATCTCTCTTAGCGAGATGCCCAGAGTGTCCACCGCGTGAGACACATTCATTGCGGAGCCGTTCCTTGCTAGTTCGTCCGCTTCCTCGTTTACGCAAATGTCTATGTCCCGGGACCCATATTAGGGTAATTTTGTATTGATCAGAAATATCGGCCAGCTCTCTCCTACATTCATCCACTAGTTGAGATCTAACATACGTAGAAGAGAGTGCCTGAATGGCCGAGTGGATGTACACCTACGTTTACGCAGGTACGTTCTCTTTAATGTACCTTACTGCCTCCTTAATAGCGTATGTTTGGGCATGAAAAACGCTTATGAGGCATTCCAAGCTATTTCAATGAAAATTACGATTTTTTTTAGATTTTGATATAAACTGAGTATAATGTAGAAATACCTCTAAAATATGGCAAAACGCGAGGAATGTAAAAAAAAAATAAAATTTGCAAAAGTTATACAACAATAAAAATATTAGCCATTATTTATCACATCATAACTCGATAAATATTGGTTATATCAAAAAAATCAATTAGTACTTTTTTATTGACACAGAGTCAGAGATTTATAAAAGATTTTTAATTTCTTTTTAAGTCCACTTTTCTATAAGTTTATTAATAAACAATTTAGAAAGTTGCTAAAAAAAACGTGTTTGCTGGTTTTTAAAAATCTGCAAAAAATATATGTGATAGAGTGAATATCAAAGATTTAACTGACAAAATGTTAAAGGGTGTCTCGATATAGGGCCTGAGATTATTAATTGTTTGGTAAAGCAGTGACTGATAAAACAAAATTAAAAAATACAAAATTTTAATTCAAATTACATCAAAATACGTCAAGTGGGCCACCTAAAAACCTTTTCTTTCGGATAACCAAGATAGGTTCGTACTTTGGTAGAGGTCCAGGTAATATTTGTTTCCCTATACTTTATTTTGCAATAATCCTCTTACTTTGCGAAAAATCGCGAATTTAAAATTAACATAATCATTTCTTTGATTGGCCATTTCTCCTAAACCGGCAGAGATAACTTAATCATTTTGGTTTAAATTAAGCACAGATTAATAAATTTTTCACAACAATATGGGTATCAATCGAAATGGTTTTAAAAAGGCTTTATTTCATGATTCTATTCTGTTTGAAATATTTTTTACAGAGTTTCCACCTTTTTACAAACTTAAATTCAACGTATAAAATAGGTTTCAAATGTATTTGGTTATGAAAAAAACTTTATCTCTAAACAACATGTAGGCGGGTTCCCACCTCTTTCGAAAATTAAATTCAACTTGAATTAAGGGAATTCGATTATTTGAATATGTATCACAACACGGGTGTCAGAATAAAAAAAGTTTAACAGGGGTTCGTTTTAAATTGTTTTGAACAGAATCGACACCTGTTTGAAAAGTCAAATTTAATAAAAATTTTTTTAAATATTAAACATCAAACGAAAGAGTGGTAAAAAATCCTTGGTTTGAACATTTAGAATATCAAAGAGAGTTTGCCTCCTGCATTTATTGAAAGATGATCCAAGTTCCGTTCCTTCACAATTTGCTTGGTACTTTTATCAATGCTTTTCTAGGAGTTTTCCTCCGTATATAATTAATCTGTTTTTTTTTTTAAATATTTCTCATACAAAAAAGCTTAGATACATATGTGTGTACATATTCAGGGCCGGATTAAGAGTGTTGGGGCCCTCTTTGAGTTAATAAATACCTGCAATTAATTGGAAAATTATTTATATTTTCATTTTAACAGTATCGTTAATTATTGACTTCTAACCACGTGTTTTCTTTTGAAATTCTAGCCTGAATTCCTTTGTATTTTCCGCTCATGTTGCACTCAGTATTAAACGACTGACAACAGAAGTCTCGCGTATGAACAGAGATGGATTAGTACGACTGTTTTGTCTTTTTGATCCGGCTTATTATTTCTGCCTGTACTTTCTCATCCCTCAAAGTTATTATTTCCTTGCAAGTTGTTGAGGATGATTATTAATTAAAGCATGTTTTTTTGGGTGACTCTTTAATGGTTATATACCATTATTTGCACCTTCTTAATGATTAGTTGTTAACAACTTAAAAAAAAATAATTAATTTTAATTCCATGATTATTTTTGATTATTTTCAATTATTTTTTAATTGCATGATTAATGTAGTTATTTGATAATTTTCAGTTAATTTTAATTCCATGGTTAATACAATTACATACATGATTATTTTAAATTATTTTTGATTTTTTTAATTATATGATTAATATAATTATTTTATTATTTTCAATTTTAGTTTTTGTTTTCAATTTTGAATAATATATATCAAAGCAGTTAATATACATATGATAAGAATCAATACAATTTTATATTACGATAAATATACAATGAGAATAACAAAAAGACAAAAGAGAAAATAATCAAAACACAGCACTTGTTGCTTTGCTTTGATATTTTTTTTGCTAATTAAAAAAAAATACTGTATCTATTTGAAAAAATAATTAAAAATAATCACATAAGTAGAAATAACCAAATAATTGAAGATAATAAAATATAAATAAAATAAAAGTAATTAAACTATTAAAAATATTCAAATATTAAAAAAATAATTTAACTAATTTTGATTATTTGATTATTTCTAATTATTTGATTATTTTTATTTACTTGATTACTTTTTATTATTTTTATGATTCCAAATAATCATGATTATTTTTGGTTATTTTTAATTACTTATTAATTGCTTGGTTATGTAAAAAAATTAAAATAATAATTAAAATTAAAAAATGCAAAACAATTAATGATTATTAATCGTAATAGAAATTTAATAGCTCTGTCCATTTTTGGATGAGTCGAAAATCTCACCAGAGCCAGCAGAAGCTAAGCTAGGTTCCGCAAGATGTATGGATGGTGCTGACAAATCTTCTTAATATTTAGCGATATTTTCTGTAATCTCTGAAAAATTATTTCTTGTTCTTTCGTCATCACAAGTGGGCGCCCTTTGCCGCGGCCCCATCGGCCCTGCCCTTAATCCGGCGCTGTACACATTACTTCAGTGCTTGTTATAAATCTTGCCAAGAGAAAAAGTGTTAATAGTTTTGTATTACATTTTTGAAAACCATTTCTTGTACTATTGCAAAATTATACAATCCAATTGAATGAAAGAACACAATTTAAACCATTTTATGTTTTTTTAGTAGGTAGAATTAGGGTTTTGTTAATATATTTTTTTGTAATAAACTAGTTGCAGCTGTTCTGTAGATTTTATCTGAGCGAATTTTGATTGTATTTTTTCATTATAGATTTTATAACTAAATACACACCAACAATTACCCTATATTCAAATCTACAAAATGCTTAGGCTAGGTAAGTACTATTATTAATGATACATACATATGTATAAACAAATGTTCTAAGTATTCACATCTAAAATATATTTACATATGTATATATGTATATTTCAATATATAAATAAGTGCTAGTAACCAAGATTAATGACTTGAAAGTAAATATTTTTCAGAACCCACTAGAAATCATAAAAGCCGGTCGGTGAAAGCAATGAGCGACAAATATACATGCATTCATACTTATGTACATATGTATTATTATTTTAATACTTATGTCTCAGCCAGGTACATGAAGATGTTTTTTGCACAAAACCTATCTAATCGCGAAACCCTTACCAATATTACTTCCACACTGACTGACTGAGTGTATTCATATTGGCGCCTATACTTACGAGTAGATAGAATTATTGTATATACATATACTTGTATATAAATATAACTATGTGTTTGTCCTGCTGCTGCGGCTGGAGCAAACATAATAAATAAAAAAATCGAAAATTTAAACCGCAATCATAAACTTGCAAAAAATTTACCTATATAAAACCGGTACTGCGAAGTCTCAGCAGCTGCCAGTTGTGAGTACTGATACATATATGGCGGACGTACACAAGCGGCGGCTGTGTGTAGATTGAAGCATAGTTATTGGCGTTTGAGCAGCGTGTTTTTCAACTACTTAGACGTATTGTCATGCAAATAGGGAGTGCTCCCCTTTAAATTAAGTTAAATTAAAAGTTAGTAGTTTTTAATTGAAAAAGAAAATATTTTACAAAATAAAAATACAGAAATATGTCCAACACCGAAAGCGTTTCTATATGGAGCAAACGCTATCGCATGCAAATATTGGTAACCGTTGTGGGTGAGTGTGATTTATATAAACACGAAATAAAATCATAATCGAAAAACTTAAACGAAAGAAAAAAAAATTTTATTAGAGTAATGGATTTTCATTGTGCCCAGATTACACCGTGCGACAAAAACAAAAAAAATTAATACACACGAAAAAGTTAATGTAGTATTTTTTTTGGTTCACAAGGACGAATATAAAGCTAATAAAGTTAGAAGGACAAAGTTCGAGGATGCAGTCGAGCTTATACTATATCATAACATATCGTTACCTAAAGCTGAAAAGGTGCCAAGTGCATTTTTTGAGATTGCTAGGAGAGACGGAAAATTGGTGTAGTTTTGCATCAAAAACTAAATTTTGAAAAAAGTAAACCTTTAGGTAGCGATGTATATGTTTTTTAAATAAAAAATGCGAATTTTCTGAAAGGAATCAAATTTGTAATACCTTTTTGTCCTTATACACCAAAAATGTAACCCTAAATTCTAGCAAGTGTAACCCTTTTCAATTCTAAAAAAATTTTCCCTTTAATTTGATACCCATATTGTTATTCTACATTGCACTGAATTATTAAATAATTCTTTGAATCACGGGCCAACCTAATATACTATATTCACGCACGCCGCACAGTGTTCTATTTTGTGAAAAATACCGCGAGAACGAGATAAGATAGATAAATAAATGTAACGGTATTGCAAAGATTTTGAGATGTAAAATATAGGAAAAATAGTATTGTTGATCAAAAAATTACCTTGGCCTTTAAAATTACCTTCAAAAAGCAGAAGAAAGGAAGTTTTAAATATTTTCCTTTATTGACCTAAAAACTGTATGCAGCGAAGTTTTGAAAATATATATGTACATATTTTTGCTGTTCTTGCATCACACAATACCTTTTCATGGTCGCGAAAGCTAAGAAATGCCTTTTAATTCTTTTTCTAAAAGTTCATTGCATGCTGTTTTTAGCTCGAAAGCAGAAAAATATTCAAAAATTTTACTTTGAAGATCGGCTTTGAGGTCAAGGTAATTTGTCTTTCAATTAGGCCTTTAAAATAACCATCAAAAGTAAAATTAAAATTTTTTCGTAACTTTTTTAATATATATCAAAACAGCTTGAAATGAACTTTTCTTTTTTAAAAACAATTTAAAATGCGGTTTTTGGTACTCGTTGACAATAAGAGCGATACCCTCTTATGTAGATTTTGAACGTTTTATGGTTTTCGTGGAAATTTTTTTTTTTTTTTGTAAAAAATTCTGTTGTTAAATATATGTGTGTTATATATTTTTCCAACACATCGTTTTATACACGCATTGTTTGTTAATTTTTATAGTATTCTATAATTTTTTTCTTATTTGTTTTTCCCTTTCTCCAGCTCATATAATGACCTTTACACATGGCATCAGTTTGGGTTGGCTCTCGCCCATTATACAAGTTCTGCAATCACCTGATTCACCGCTAAATTTCACAATCACCACCGATCAGGTGTCTTGGATTGGCTCATTATTTGGCATTGGCTTTTTAGTTGGTAATATTTTCTTTGGTCTCACTCTGGATCGCTTGGGTAGGAAGGTCAATATGTATTTACTGGCTATTCCGCATATGGTTAGTTTAATTTCACATATGTATGTGTATAAATAGAAGTTCAAGTAAGAACAAAGTAACTGTCCTATAATAGTAACACAACGTTTAAAAAAAGAAAACTAAAGTTTTGAACATATAGTATGTAAGTATGTATGTATGTGGGAGGAATATTTTATGAAGAACTAAGCATACATAATTGTTCTATAAAAAAGTAAAGCGTTTTAAAGCGTTTGTTTATAGACCGCATAACGATTAAACAGTTACATACTATATGTATATGAAGTTTGCAAATTAATAAACTTTCTAGTTTAGATATCAAACCAGACAAATTTTCCCAAAATGCTTCAGAAATATAAGTATTCTTCCGAATATAGTTTCTTTTCCTTATTTTCTATGATATCCTCAACATCAAACTTTATTTCTAAAAAAAAAAATTATTCAGTATAACCTTTCTTCATCCAAATCTTCAGCTTTTTTGGATTTTGAGCTATGCAGCACAAAGCATAGACTATCTGTATGCGGCACGTTTCTTCGCCGGTTTTACGAGCAGCGGCCTGTATGTGGTCATACCGATCTTCATCAGCGAATTATCAGACAAAGAGTAAGTACAATTCAAATAGGAAAATTAAGAAGACTTAAGTTGACTTAATAAAATGTAGATTAAAGTAGAGAATCTCGTGAATCAGATCAGAATATGTATGCACATTAGGGTGGTCCAAAAATGTATGGGAGAAAAGTAAAATCGGCAATTTAATGCTCCCCCCTAGGATTGTTCTATACCGAAAAAAAGTATACCCCTGTTTTTTTATTTTAAAATCAAAATATATTTAGAGGTCGCTCAAAGCGCTCAAAGTTTCCCATGTATTTTGTATGGGGAAAAAAAATACTTTTCGTAGAAATAGCATAGAATCCATGAAAATAAAAATTTTTCATTCTGAAAACTCTGCTTCTCTTCAGAGGACTTCAGAGAATACGGCCCAATTGTTTATTTAAGCGTCCTCCGGCCTTAACCAATTTTGGCGGTTTGGTATATTTAGCATCAGTTTTTTTTTGTTCAAACTAGTGACAAAGTTGAACATTAAAAAGTAATCACGTTCAAAAGTTACAATTATGTCCATTTCCACACGGCATATTTTAAATGGCACCAATTTTTTGTCATTTCAATGCCTAGTGGAAATTCGACATTAGTTTCAACGCATAAAAATAGCTCCGAAAAATTTCGCTGTGTAAATTTAAATTTTAAAACTAAAAGTTTACAACGCTCAGATAATTCTTATTATGGAGCACATGGCAGCAGAAAACTTTCATTGAGAAAGGCAATGGTTCTTTTTAGTGATTATAAAAAGTGTAAACATGCTTACGTGTATCCATATTATCTATAGGTATAAGCATATGTATACATACATACATATGTATGTCTCCTTACTGTCACAGGTGGGATACGATTTTATAGTTGTCAAATATTGACAGCTTATCACTACAACTAAACGAATATTTACAAACAACTAGCCAGAAACTTTTATATTCCACATAGACGGAAGAAATACCTATAGATACAGTATCTACATTAGGGTGGTCCAAACATTCGTAGGGGGGGNGGGGGGGGGGGGGGAATCAAAGTCCGATTTTTTATGATTTCACCCCCTACGATTGTTCTACATCGGAAAAATATTCCCCTGTTTTTTTATTTTTAAATCAAAAAAATATTTAGAGGTCGCTCATAGCGCGCCCAAAGTTTTCCATGTATTTTATATCGGAAAACTTTGTTCCTCTTCAGGAGATGTCTAATAATAATACCCAATTGTATATTTTAGCATTTTTTAATATTAGCGAGGTTTTATTTTTGTACATTTTGGGGTTTAGGTGAGCTATAAAAAATATTTCATATTACAAAATGGCTAAATAAATCATTGGGTGATATTATTGAAAGGCTTCTGAAGAGAAAAAAAAAGTTTTTCGTTGGAGAAATATTGATTTCCAAGAATTTTATGCTGTTTCTACGAACAATTTTTTCGCCCATATAAAATACTTTGAGCGCATTAAAATTAAGACTTTCCTCCTTTTTAACCACCCTAATCTACATACATATGCATACTATTTACAAACATACATACAGGCATGAGTACTTATATTAATCAGTTTACGAGCAATGACTTTCCTTAATCTTAACAGAAAGAAAGTTCGAATCATTTAAGAAATTTTGTAGGCCAACTACATTTGCATTTGCATCGGGGCAAACTTAAAACCTGTGACGCTTAAATAAAATTGGCAAACTATAAAGCAAACTAACGGTGTGACCAGGTTAGCCTTTTTATAAAAATAATAACCATATCAAACATACTTAATATTTCAAAAACTTTTGTTTACCGTTCAAATATTACAATAACAGAGCAAAGTACAATTTCCTTTAGAATATACTTTCTTAGCTTTTTCTTAGGTTTTAAAAAAATAGTACTTCGAAATTTTCCTTATACCAAGGCGAATTTATATAAGGTGGTGTTACTAGATTAGCTGATTTTGTGTACCGCGAATGAATATACTAACTTATTTTTAACTTAATTTTTCACAGAGTATAACTTTTTCCAACATTATTTCACAACCAATTTAGCCTCGCTTTTTGTGATCATCTGGCCATACTGCAAATATATCATCCAACAACAGCAGCGATACTTTAAATTAAGTATCTTCTAAAAGCAACACTCCACTAAGATTTCTCTTCTTATCGTCTCAAAATATAATGCCCTAAAATAATATGCTAAGCTCTTGCACGCTTATTTATTTTGCTCGCAATTTTTATTACTATTTTCGCTGTTTTATTACATTTTAGAATACGTGGCGGCCTCACCGCAATGGCTATGGGTTTCCTCAGTACCGGCATTTTGGTTGGCTATGCGCTGCCTGCATATCTCGGCTACTTCTTGGTGCCTTGCATTATAATTGTTTTGCCGATCATTTATCTAATTGCTAGCTGGGTATTTCCAGAGACGCCACAAAGTCTGCTGAAGAGAGGACGTACTGTAAGCGCGGAAAATTCTTTTAATTTTTACAAAAGTATACCCAAGCCAGAGGAGAATACGACACCAAAATTTAGTAGCGACTTGGAATTACCACGGCCTGCGTTGCCGGCGCGAAGCGAGTTTGATGAATTGAAGGAGATTATTCTGTCGAGTGGATTCGCCACGCCCATAACTATAAAGGATTTCTGTAAGTTTTTGTGTCAATAAGTAGCCGAATATGTAGGCATGTTTTAATTGATTAAGATAGCTACGGAAGCTCGAATACAACCTGTCTGAATACATTTATACGAGGCGAGGTCTATAATTCGTCAAGTGATGAAAAAAAATCTGTCAAAATCTCAAAACTTTCTCATAGTACCGAGAGGTCTTCCAAAGAAGTGATTTTNTTGTCCTAACCTATCCCTCAAACGACCTCTTAATAATTCTTCCACACATCTTACAAGCCCATTTCTCTCTCCCTCTTTTACTCTCCTTTTTTTCAGTCACCAAATCGGCCATATTCAAATTTTTCACCGCCTTCATTATGTGCATTCTCAATCAATTCTCCAGCAGCTTCGTCTTTGTCAGCTATATGTCCGCTATTTTTGCATCATCCGGTTCGACGATGGACCCCAATGAGTGTACTATTTATATGGGTGTGGTTGAGATAGCCGGCACGGTGACGTCCACTGTGCTAGTAGAACGTTTCGGTCGCAAAGTACTGTTGCTTTCATCAACAGCGACGATGGCAGCGTCGATGTTTGCTTTCGGCATTTTTGTCCAATTCACCGATGACGTAACGAAGGCACAATACGAATGGGCGCCAGTGTTGCTGATGGCTTTGGTTGTGTACACGGCCGCTTTTGGCATTGTTGGGCTGACCTATACGATTATTGTGGAAATTCTGCCGGCAAAGGTGAGTAAAATTTGAGTTAAGATGGAATGATTCGGGTGAGAACTTATTTACGTATGAACATATGTACATTAAGGTGCCTCGATGATTATAACTTATCCCGACTTGAACTTGAATTAATGAATTGTGGATATGATCAATACTACTACATAGGTCTCAGTTGCAGTAAATCCAAATTTCTATTACTTCAAAGATACTAAAGAAAAGAAAATTCAAGGAGTATTTTTACGTACAGAAAGTGGCATATCTATGTATAAGTAACCGAAGATAGATGTTGGCTCTGACTTCGAAGTTTCTCACAGAAAAGAGGAGGAATCCAACAGCTAGGCTAATATATATAAAGTTTTTGAGGCCGACAAAAACTAACTCGGTACAAGATTAGAGCGTAACGATGTGTCAAGAGGAAGCTGGCATATTCACACATACAACGATTTGTTGAGGACTCTAGAGAGGGTGCTAAAAGTTGATGTACTGATATCCATATATACAGAGTATCTTGATCGGTCTGAGCATCGTGCGATGAGCGGAACATAGATCTTTTGAGGGGAATACCGGCAGTACACAGCCATATCAGCCACGCAGATATCAGGTTTGAAGCCACGATTTCTGTGAGAAATTGTTCTTCCTGTGGAAAATCCCCGCGCTGTGATATAAGCTCTACAAAATTCTGTAAAAGCATTTATATGAGGATCTGGTGCTAAGAACCGTCTCACTGTAAAGACTAACTGGATTTTTTTTTTACCTATAGGGTTGATTTAAGTGCATGTAGGTAGAGGATAGGATAGGACATGATAGTTTAGGATAAGATACGATAGGATAGGATAGGTAAAGATAGTATACATCAAGCAAAGAATAACTTTTGCTTACAAGCAAAAGCAGAAAAACCTGTGAGCACTCGGGATGAACGACTGACGCAACTTCGTAAAAGAACAAACGGTCGTAGTGCCAAATAAAAAGATCCATCTCTGACTATACGAGAAACGCAGTGGGGGGTACAAAAAAATACGTATTTTGTTCTGGGACACTCTAATGCGCATATCTGTATAAAATCTATAAACATTTTGAATGGGGATAAATAGAAATGGTACCGAGCTGATAGGGGAAATTACTTGGTTTGTTATTTATGTTGTTATCGGAATGGAAAAACGATATCGATAATAATTTCCATGAAAAAATCGATAAGCTTTTTAACAACGGTATCAATAAATAAATTTATAAAAAAGTATCGATACCACTGAAATTGACAACGATATTGGTAAATCATATATCGATGACGATATCAAAAATAAAATTTACTAGTCTTAAAACGATCGATAGCACTTACACTTACTTACAATTACTGATATTCTGAAATGATTATACTCAATTTTAAGTTTCAACAAATTTCAAGTACGGTGCTTGTACTCAGTATAGGTAGCCATATATTTACCGTAATTTGGGATTAATATATTAATTTGAATAAAATATCGGCCGCTTGTGAGATTTCTACACTAAGCATTGAAATGTTACCAAAATACATATGTATATTTAAAGAGAGTACTCAGTACTCTGGAAAATATACGATCCTAAAAAATTTTGTTACCGAAGAACTCGATCCTCAAAAGTACTCGATATGTACTTCCCAAAACTAAAAATTACTACTGAAATTTTTATCGACATATTCTTGTCAATTAATCGCATAGTGACATATTTACCGAAATCTTCCTCGATTTCATTAAAATGTAGATATCGATACCAAATATCTGTATTGATGAATATATTTTAATGATGTCGAGAAAGATATCGCCATCTACATATATATATCAATAAATACATTTAATGCTTTCGAGTAAGATAACGAAAAATATGTCACAATGGGATTAGTTAATATCAGCATGTCGATATCAATGTCAATATTCATATCCAGTATGAATATATTTCGAAAACTTGTCAACCCATTTTTTAAAGAGAATAACTACAGTGAGTGTTGGTAAAAATAGTGCAGTACTTTTTTAAATTTTTTTATGTTGACTGTGTTGCACATTTTCATCCATATGAAATACTCATAACATGCGATCGATCATTCACGATGTGGAAAAAAATCCAAAATGACACTGTTAAAAAATAAATAAAGATAAACCGCTTTTTTCAGATTCGCGGTCAAGCTCAAGCGATAAGTATGG
>NW_016167232.1:7357-21982 GCF_001687245.7 Rhagoletis zephyria | reverse complement strand
ATAGCAACCGTCTTAAAGTATATTTAGTTATCAATTAATTGACTTTTACATTTTTAACAGGTGGCAACCCTATTACAAAATACTTCCGAAATATATAGTTTCTGAACCGCTTTCGCTTGCTAATATTTTGTTAAACTTGTTAATTAATCGGTTTTTCTTTGAAAGAGGTGGCAACTCTCCAAAAAATATTTTATATGTTAGTATATTATATCTATATTCCAAATTTAATTGAAATATATCCAGACGTTTTAGCGTGAACGAGCAACAAACATANTCACTCACAAACTTTCACATTTATTATATTAGTACATAGGATTAGTGGAATTTAACTTAAATAAATCAACCTGTTGAAATAATTTAATGAATGATGTGTAAAATTCGCGCGATTGATTTATTTAACTTAAATTCCCCTAATGTATTAATATTATAAATGTGAAAGTTTGTGAGTGAGTATGTTTGTTGCTCCTTCACGCTAAAACGTCTAGATATATTTAAATTAAATTTGGAATACAGATAGTTTATATCAACGGTGGGCAAACGCGGGTCTTTGCTCAGAAAAGTGTGGCTCTTTTTTTTAGTTTCTATTTGCTTAGAACATTTTGGCTCTTTTTACTTTTTAAAATACATATTTCTTTGCTAAGCATTATTTTCCAATGTGTTTTTGTTTTTGCTTTATTTTATTATTTTTATANCGGTGGGCAAACGCGGGTCTTTGCTCAGAAAAGTGTGGCTCTTTTTTTTAGTTTCTATTTGCTTAGAACATTTTGGCTCTTTTTACTTTTTAAAATACATATTTCTTTGCTAAACATTATTTTCCAATGTGTTTTTGTTTTTGCTTTATTTTATTATTTTTATATACACATACGCCCATTGAGATTGGAACATTACTCGCAATTGGAGAATGAAAATTGGCTTTCTGACTTAATGTTGTTTACCGATATGATGGAACCAGGGCTGCCAGACATTTAGAGTATAAAATCCGCACAGGGACAAAAAGTGGTAGGTGAAAAATCCGTACAAAATCCGTAAGCTCAAATTTGTTTGGTGAGAAAAAATAAAAATAAATCCTTTGTACTTAGTTGAGCACAGGAATCGGACTTTTAATAACATCGAATAAAGAAGCATATATTTCCACTAGCCCTATTTATTGATTGCTTCACAGACAACTTTATTATTTTTCTGACTAGAACTTTTTTGCAAGCGGTGTGTTCTTGGCTTATGTACATGCAACAAAACTTTTTAGGTAGGTTTTCGACCCTACCGAGTAACAGTATAATGTTTGAAGCGATGGTTAAAGTGGAAAAAATGAAGAAACTTCCCAACAATCGAAGTCTACCACTAGATTGTTATACATAATTTTAGAGGCTTATAAATCCTCTTCTCATGTTTGATTTTTAAAATCGGGTGAAAAATAGTCAAGCTATTAATAGGTAAGTCCATCAAGTACGAAAACAACGCCTTTTCTTAATAAATAAATTGAAGGTTCAGGAGCAATAAGAAACCTATGAGATATGTGNTGCAACCGGTGTGTTCTTGGTTTATGTACATGCAACAAAACTTTTTAGGTAGGTTTTCGACCCTACCGAGTAACAGTATAATGTTTGAAGCGATGGTTAAAGTGGAAAAAATGAAGAAACTTCCCAACAATCGAAGTCTACCACTAGATTGTTATACATAATTTTAGAGGCTTATAAATCCTCTTCTCATGTTTGATTTTTAAAATCGGGTGAAAAATAGTCAAGCTATTAATAGGTAAGTCCATCAAGTACGAAAACAACGCCTTTTCTTAATAAATAAATTGAAGGTTCAGGAGCAATAAGAAACCTATGAGATATGTGTAAAGAAGGAAAATTTTTACATTATTAGATAGACACTCCGAAAATCCGTACAAAAATCCGTACATCTTGACGGAAAGCTAAAAAGCCGTACAACCATTTTCACCCCTGCAAATCCGTACCGTATGAAAAAACCTGTACAGATGGCAGGGCTGGATGGAACATTTGCAAAACTTTACAAATTATTTCAAGTTTTGAAGCTAAACTACGTCTTACACATGATCTCAAAAAGATAATATTTGATAATTTCCATGGCTAGAAAAAAATGCTGCACATGCCAAAGTGGATAAATTGGACCCCTATGTCGTAAAACTACATGATTTACAGCAGACTTTGAAAAAAGATTTGCCGATTTGAAATTATTTAAATGTACGTTATCATACTTCATAAACCCTTTTTTATGTAACATAATTGAGGATGAATTTACAATATCCGAAATACCCCTTTTTAAGAAAAGCGAAGAAGAGTTGGTGTTTTTTTAATAAAAAAAGGTAAGACACCGGAAATGCAACATAAAGCTTTGCCACTGATTGAATTCCGGCAACATGTACCAGATTAAAAATATCTGCTGTTGAAAACAGCCGCGTGCCGTATATTCAATTCAATTTTTGGAACAACGTATAACTGTGAGTCTTTGTACTCTACAATGAAATTCGTAAAGTCGAAATATCGTTTACAATTGATTAACCAACAGAACTGTTACGAACGGCTTTAACTGACGCTAAACCAGATTTTGAAAATTCGGCCAGGGATCTTTTGAATTTACTTTAATATCTATCTTACGTGCATTAGAATAATAATAAAATTAATGTTTTGTCATTTCTAATAATAATTTTATTTAAAAATAAAATTTTAGTTTTTGTTGTATCTCTTTGTAGAATTAAGAATTTACATGTGGCTCTTTTCGGCCTCGGCCTTGCCCACCCCTGGTTTATATATTTTCTTGGAGCGAGTGACCACCTCTTTCAAAAGCAAAAACTGATTAATTAACAGGTTAAACAAAATATTATCAAGCGAAGTCGGTTCAGAAACTATGGCTGCATTTCTTTATTCATTCTGAATGTTTGGAATATGTTTGGTTCCTCCTTTTCAAAAACAAGTAAAAAATTGGTCGATCTTTGGATAAAATTCTACATGAAATGCTATCTTAAAAAAAAATGTTTAAAATCAAGCAGAAATGTCTATCTATTTATTTTGTTAGTCGAGCCCAAGTGTGCCTACATATGCGGAGGCACCCCGCTTACCTAACCTATCCTAACCTATTTTGTTCAAGCTAAATGAAATATACCAATGGGGTTTTGACTCGAAAAAAGAAATGTAGACGGTTATATGATTTTGTTCATGTTTTAAAAGAATTGCTGCCCATAAAAGATATTTTTGTATATTGAAATAACGAATTTAGCTGATATATATATTCGACAAATTGACCGTGTTCTGGAATACTTATAAATTTTTCAGTTTTAAAGACAATGAGGCTTTTCTTTGCCCAAAAATACCAGCACAATCGTCTTCTATAATTTTCAAGATAAATTTGCCATATACACGCTTTTTGCCAATGCAAAATCTTTATTTCCTTTTTTGTTATATTTAAAGTGGGTAAGGGCTAGTATTTAATAGTTTGATAACACTGTGAGACAAATGGTAGGGGTCAGTGATCGGGAAGGGTTCAAACTACCGGGGAAAGTTATATCGGTAAAAAAGAAGTTATACGTGTCCCGGCGTTTCGCTGGGTCACGTCTAGGAATCGAGATATATATATAACTATCATATAGGGGAAATTGTCACCTTTGGTGGTCTTTTTTTGCATAACTCGAGAACCACTAGTCCGATTTTACTCAAACAAATTAAAAAAAAAATTACAATTCCTTTAATCTGTTCATATAACGTTTTTCTATATAATCAACAGTTTTAAAAAAATTTAATATTTTAGGCAAAAAATATTTTTTTTCTTCATACATTTATTTTTACCGGCAAAACTGTTGATTATATAGAAAAACGTTATATGAACAGATTAAAGGAATTGTAATTTTTAATTTTTTTAAATTTGTTTGAGCAAAATCGGACTAGTGGTTCTCGAGTTATGTCAAAAAAAAAGACCACCAAAGGTGACAATTTCCCCTATATGATAGTTACTAACTTCAAATCGATATATCTCGATTCCTAGACGTGACCCAGCGAAACGCCGGGACACGTATAACTTCTTTTTGACCGATATAACATTTCCCGTTGGTTTCATCCCATCCCGATTTTGACTGTCGCATAGTGTAATTAATGATAACTTTATCAATTGCCTTGGTATTAAAGAACTTAAATTAACATTACTAAGGAACTTAAAATGTAAGGGAACTTACAATATTCAAAATGACACCTTTTGTAAAGGTTAAGAAACAAACACATAAATGCATCGACAGCTGAGCTCAAGACAACTTTTAAGATGAATTGTAAGGGATTTACTCGTCTTAAAATTCCTAGCTCGATTTAATCCCAAGTTTTAAACGTGAAAATATCCAATCCCCGTGTTTTTAAATTATTATTCAACTATATTAATTTAAGCATTTTGTCTAGAGAAGTGTAATATTCTAAATTTCTTAAAAGCTCTGTTTTAGAGTACACTTTTTTTACTTAAATTACTGAGAATATTTTTCTTTTTTTTTTTTTGATACGCCAATTTTAGGTTTAATTAAATTTTGGGAGTTCATTATTTTATTTTTAACAACAATATATTCCTCTTTTAAGTGGTGTGCTAGTTTATATTCTCCGACATGGTTTTTATCAATTATAACTTGCATTTTTCTGTGCCAGGCTTCCACCGTATTCTGCGTTGTCGCAATATTTATATCCATTTGTTCATATATTGACCAAAAGGATGGCGGATATGCTAAAGTGTTTTTACAACGTGAATATCTACTTCTAGACGTTGACGATCCGGTTATTTAGTTTTTTCCATCCACTTTAATATATTTGCACAATTATTGCTCATGTGCTTCTTAAGATCATAGTAGTATTGGGGTATTTCCTCTGGTTCCAAAAAAGCTAGACATTTTAGCATTCTTATTTGCAAAGAAAAGTTTTCGTCTTTTCCGTAAATGGAGGCAAGTTTTTCGCTTAGAATTTTTCGCCACAAAATTTGCCCAAAATAGAAAAAGCATCCTTTGTTGACTACACTGGGAAAGTATGATTTTGTAACGGAAATGATTGCCTTCTCGAAATCAGAAATAATTTAATCTGGGCTGAGATGTACAGTATTATCGCAGGCGATTCTTAGTATTTCATAAAAAACTTCATCGTAAAAGCTTAGTTAGTCTAGACTTAATTTCCGTAACTTAACTTAACTTAATGTTGTAATTCTCAAAAATAAATGACAGCAAACATATTTGTTTCCATAGATATGTAACTCAAAATTTACGTTTTTGGGGACCTGATTATGCAATTAATAAGCTTGATAAGTAGAATATGTTCAGTCTACCAGATAACCAAACTTCCCAAATATGACGAAGATATGTGTCTATCCATCTGTCTTTTTGTTTACCAACTGTATGAATTAATAAAACTTTGATTGCGTTTTCCCACAAAATTGAAATTTTGAAATACTTCGTTATGTTATTAAAAGCGCGATATTATGGAAATTAACGACGAGTTTTATTACATACGTTTTTTACCATTCATCAAAAGAAAAGCTTTCTATTAACTTCCGACAAAAATATCCATTTTGACATTTTCGAGACCAAATAATTTGAAAATAAATCAAATCAGCTGCTCTACTGATACTACCTGTTCAATGTACCTTGGCTCAAATCTTCAAATAATTTTTTAATATGTTTCTGTCATATAAAAAAAAAACATATCACTTTTTATTGAATTGTCTTTTAAAAACAACGTTGTATAAAAAAATGTACTTTAAAAATATATTATGTGCATGTGCATGAGCAGAAATTTGTAAAAAACCGGATCGCACACATGTAGTACATGTACATGTGGGCGATAATTACCACCGCCAATGACATCGCCGTGTAAAACAGTTGAAGGCAATGCTTGAGTATTGAGATAGAACTAGTACTGTCGGCAAAAGGTCTAGTTCTACGCTAGTTCTGAGATAGTCAGCTTTTCTGCAGGAAACAAACAGCACACTTTGCTGTGAGCAGAGTTTGTTTTAGTCTTATGCACACAAACGTGTATGAGCAGTGACGGGATTTTCGGTATGTCGTTATCACAATCCCGGGATCCCGCGATTAGTCCCGGGATTTAGATATTCATTATAGGGCTTTCGCACGCGGCGATTTTTCAGGCTACTTTTGCGTTCAACTCACGCAGGGTTGCACGAAAAAAAAATTGAATGGTTAAAAATATCAAAATATAAAAAATTATCAAAATATTCGCCATAACAAGGCCTTTGCATTGTTCAACTTTGCATTCTACTTTTGGTTGAACGGCCTTTCAACTAATCGCTTTCAACAAAGTTGGTCGCCAGCCAACATTTAGCCATTCAACTTTTTTTCGTGCAAACCTGCGTGAGTTGAACTCAAAAGTTGAACGCAAAATCGCCTCGTGCGAAAACCTTTTTACTTTTCAACAACTTAAATCGAAAAAATTGCTTCTATCTTGTTTGAGAAGCTCTCCTACCATAAAATAAATAATAAATAAATGGGTATGAAACCTACTTTTTTATTTAAAGTGGTGTTTTTATTTTTTCTCTCTGACGTCAGGATTTATTTGTAATTTCGAAGATATGAATAATAAAATTACGGGTACCGAATGCAAGAGGAAATTTCTTTAGAATTAAAAAAAAATTAAAATTTTTCGGATTCACGAGGGCGAATAGGGAATTTTTAAGCTGATAAAGTTAGAAGGACGAAATTGGAGGATGTTGTCGAGTTTATATAAATCCCTAACACACAATTTTTTTAAAAACAAATATTGCGAAATCTCAAGGAAAAAATTTTAAAAGGACATTTTCAATACTTACCAGTCCTTCTACACCAAAAACTTCAATCTGTTTAACTTACACAGGATTACCTCTTTAATTTGATACCCATACTTCTTCTCTAAGCATATTTCTCTGAATTAAAAAAAAAAAAATTGAATTACTGACGACAGAGTGAAAAACTAAAAACTGAATTTTACTATATTTGGCCCATGGTTTCGCGAATATATTGATACTTTTGTTTAAAATTTACTATCGCGCGGTGTTGTATTAAAAAAAATATTAATTATTAAATGAAAAAAGAAATATAACCAATACTGGTCAAGAAAAGGAGTTTCTATTATTGCCATCAGTGCAATTTACAAATCCCGAAAATCCCGGGATTATTTGCCAAGAATCCCGGAATTTTAGGGACCTTAAAAAGGCCGGTATCCCGGGATCCTGGGATTAACAATCCTAGTGAGCAGAGTACGTGTGTGCAAATACGAACCCTGTTAAAAGCAGAAGTACTTTTGAATTTTCACCTTATTAAAAATAAAGTATTTTTTTTCATTTGCCCATGTATTTGCGTATAATTTAGCAAATTAGCAAATGATAGAAAACAGTAATCTAAACAAAAAACTGCCTATAGGGCGGTTAACCACTTTTTCTGAGAACAATTATGCTTTTTACAGTTTTAAAGGTTTATCCTGAAAAGTTGAGGAACGAAACTAAAGTTTGATTAATTCATACAGTTTGTATACAAAAGGATAGATGAAAAGACCATCTCCGACATTTTTGCGAAGTTTAATTATCTGTTAGACTAAATATATTCTCCTTGTCAAGGTTACAAATTATATGATGAAAACCCAAAAGACGTAAATTTTTAAATATTTGCCTATGTTATTAAACGTGCCAGAAGTCTGAGGATCGAACTACTGTCTCCAACTTTTAAATGCTCTTTCGCTACAGGTGTGCAAACAATGGTATAATGCTTTCTATCTGCCCATGGTGTGGCACAACTTTGTGGTCGATGATCGGACTCTCACGCGTGCTAAATACAACTACTACTCTGGCTGGCAATATTGCCTGGATCATATACGGACGCAGAATTGCTTATCGCGAGTTGGAAAATACATGCGTGGCTTGGAATTCAGGCCAGAGCACAGCTTCAATAACATTTTCCAGTTCATGACAATGCTCTCATGGGGCATGGAAAAAGTAAGTTTATGTTTATACATACCTATGTACATATATGGGCAAATCTAAAAACCAGGTAACCTTTGTTTTATTTAGCTTTATTTTCATTGTTGTAAACTATATCAAGCAGGTTACTTTTTGATATAATTCATAGACGTATACTTGAAGCCTCAAAAAAATGTTGAATCAATTTGTTGCATAACTTTTGAGTTATATGTTTTAATTCAAAACAAATATTAAAACAAGTGAATTTTTTATGTAATTTTTAAGAGGTGAAAAATTAATTATGTCATAACTTTTGCAGCACACCCATGAGTGTCGCCAGGACCGAATTTAGGGGGGAGGCAGTGTTGTTACACGTAGGGAAAAATCCCTACACGTAGGGCTTATTGTTGAAGAATAATGACTGTAGGGAGAAAAGGACAGATTTTTAAACAAGCTTGAAATGTAGGGAATTTTCGACCGACTACAAAATGTTTTTCAAAGTTAGAAATTTTTCAATATTGTTATTGAGCTTTGTACCACTATTATGTTTTTTAGGAATAATTAAAAAAAAAACAAAATCTAAATCAGCCCGTTTTTGTGGCAACATTCTAGTACTGGCATAGCATTTGTGTGGTGTATTTGGCATATAATTAGTCGAACTTGAGGAATTTGTGAGCATTTTTTAATTGAGGTTTTTATTTTCTACATTCTAAAGTTTTACACATGTTTGCGTTGCTAGCACTATTTTAGCAAATAATGAGTATATATTTTAGCAAATAATGAGTATAAAAACGAAATGGGTCAAAACAAAGTGTAGGGAATTTTGTAGGGAAAAAATATATGAGCGTAGGCAAAAATAGGGGTTTTTATTTCGCTGCGTGGGGATTTTTTAAAAAAGTATGTAACAACACTGGGAAAAATTTTATTTCAAAATCTTAATTTAGTTGACTGATTAATCCTTATTAGTACATATGTATATATGGTCGGACGCTGTGGTGTAGTGGTAAGCAGTGCGCGCTTCCACTCCGCAACGCCTGGGTTCAGTCCCTGGTCAAAGCAACATCGCAAAAATATAGGCAATGGCAAACCTCCGAGTGCATTTCTGCCATGAAAAACAGCTTCTCATAAAAATACAATCGCCTTTCGGAGTCGGCGTAAAACAGTAGCTCCCTCCGCTTTGTGTGACAAAATCAAGACGCACGCCACAAATCGGAGGAGAAGCTCCGCCAAACACTAATATATGTGTGTAAGCGCCAATCTATTATAATATTATTATTAATACATACATATGTGTAACTAAATAGTTCCATTTGAAAAGACAATTTTAACTAATAGCAAAAGGCATTTAGTATAGGGCTGGCATACGTCCCCGTTTCCAGGGACATTTCCTCGCTTCGGACCCTGTGTCCCCGTGTCCCCGTCCCCGAATATTTTTTATCTGCCCCTAAGGAATACGCGAATTCAAAAGTGAAAGTGAAAAATTTCGGGCGGAAATAAAACTCATGATAAGGTTGATTGCCTTTTCTAGTTACATATCAAAAACAAGTAGTCCGGCTACATGGTTTCAATCAATAGTTGAAGAAGTGCCATCTGAGGCATTTCATGTCACCGCGGCCACCTCTGTGCGCGACCTCTAAGGATTTGCATGAAAGTTGAAGAGATGGGAGGTCTATGTGACATGAATTTACACGGGACTTAAATTTTAAGAAAACGTCATACATACCTTTCTTTAAAGTGCTGTATCTTGAAAACCTTTTAACGCAACTTAATGAAAAGAAATGTATTTCTTCCGTCTAATTAGGGGCTTTAATTGCTAATTTTATACTTTAATGTGCAATTAAGCAAACATTTTTCTTTTTGATTTTTTGTTGATTATAGCATTTTTGAAAATTTTTATATTTACATAAAAACATTGTCTATAATGTCAACTTTAAGTGCCCAAATGGGCGTAATGGGCTCTAGATCGTCTAATGCTCTAGCAATATGATGAATAGCCATTGAAATTTTATGAAATTGTATATTTTTGAAAGAGGAAACGGGTATAAAAAACAAAAACAACATAAATAAATCATATTAACTTTACCAAANGAAAATTTTTATATTTACATAAAAACATTGTCTATAATGTCAACTTTAAGTGCCCAAATGGGCGTAATGGGCTCTAGATCGTCTAATGCTCTAGCAATATGATGAATAGCCATTGAAATTTTATGAAATTGTATATTTTTGAAAGAGGAAACGGGTATAAAAAACAAAAACAACATAAATAAATCATATTAACTTTACCAAAGGTCTGAAATCATGAAAATTGCTTCAAGGAAATGGCAGAATTAAACTTTGTTGCAAGTTCACATGGGAAATCTGCTTACGACGTGATTAGAAGATTAGCAGCTAGAGCAAGTCTTTAACTCCTGATGTTACAACAAATTCGTACACCCGAAGCCCTCTGCCAATGGGATGCCTGTAAAAAATAACCGCAACTAACTTTTCAGTGGACTTTATTTCGACCATGATACGTGCCAATTACTTTAGACCTATTTTAAGCTAGTTTAAAAGGTCTGTAAAAATAAAATTTTTTTAAAAAAATGCGATAATCAAAAAAAATTAAATAGAAAAATTTTTACATCATTTTTATTTTTATTTTTGTTTTTTATACGTTGCGCATTAATGTAAAAATGTACAATTAAAGCCCATAACAACACCGAAGAAATCCATTTTTTATCATTAAGTTTCGTTAAAAGGTTTCCAAGATACAGCACTTTAAAGAAAGGTATGTATGATGTGTTCTTAAAATTTAAGTCACGTGGTAATAGGTAACCCTACGTCATATCGGTAAAATATGCTGCACGTATATTCATGTCACCTAGACCTTCAATCTCTTCAACTTTCATCCAAATCTTGAGAGGTCGCGCACAGAGGTGGCCGCGGTGACATGAAATGCTTTCTATCTAAGTATGTATATTGTGAATATAAAAAATGTATTTCATAGAAGTAATAAGCCTTCGGCATAGCCGCAGACAGCAAGACAGCACTGCTCTTACTTATTTTTAAATAACCTGTGGAGCTTACAATTTAATTTGATCTATAGGTCAACCCTGTGACTGCTTCAGGTCGCCCTAAGTCATATGACTGAGCAATTATATACATACATATATGTATGTAGATGATAACCGCTAAGTCGGGTTTTTAAAATTTAAGCAAAGTTTGAAGTACCGCTATCTCGAAATAGGGGGGCAATCTGGTAGAACGGGTGATGCCATTGAATTTAAAACGTCCCAATTATGTGGGTTCATCTTTCAAAATCTTTGCTTAAAATTTACAACTTGCACAGCGTAATTTGAACCCAGATAATTCTTCTATTTTCTGTTTCAACGATCTAAATATTTATTCCTGGTCTTACCTTTTAAGCACTTGATAAAAATGAATTACACTTATATTTATCGATTTAATAAGAGATCATATATAAAACATATGTAGGTGTGCCCACTAATTAAAAAATTAAACTTTTTGTTTTAAAAGTATGCATGTTTTTTAGATTTGCCCATATACATAATTATATTTAATGCAAATATGTTATTATTTTATAATCAACTTAAAAATAAGAGCTCGGAGTTAAAAGCACCAGCTGACCTCAAGGATATTGGAACACGCATACGATCTCTTGTCTATATATTCCCCTGCAATATGTCACAAGCCAACGATCCCGAAGGTATTAAGCTATTCGGCACCGGCGGGCAATTGCTTAAAGGTCTGAAGGAACTGCTGTCTAAACTTCGTGATCTACGGACTTTGAAACTAATAGATTTCGTGTTGGAACGTTTCGAGGCAAAGCATCTGCTCGATGAAGTGCTGGAATCGTGCTGCACGAAAATGCGTGTGCTGAATCTAGTGAATGTCACAACCACTCACTGCCCAATAATGCATGTGGGATTGTTTATCAATTTGCAGGTGAGAGGAACATATTCATTACGACTTCTTCCCCTACTATGTACGCTTAATTCTTCTTTAATGTATGTACATACATATGTGTTTACTTAAATTGCATATAATTCAAAGGTACTGACAATTTCACCCCAAAACATCGATGATGACGTTTTGTTGTTATTAGCCGATACTAAGTTAAAACACTTGCATTTGTTGCAAAACCGTTACACCTCCACACATCTCTCAATCTCGCCGTGCAGCGTGAAGGCGTGGCGGCAGCTTAAACGCGATAATCCAAGGCTAAAGGTGCACCTGCGTGTTGAATCAATGGGAGATGGCGAAGTGGTTTTCCAGCCAGAAGCACCAGTCTACAGTGTCAGCTACGAATCGCCAAAATCTAGGGTGAGGAATTTGTAATGATTGATTCGATTTGAAGGCTTTTGAATATTCCGTGCACACATATGTTAGGGTTGTTCGACTTTACTAGAAAGTCGACTTTATACTCTAATCGACAAATCGACTGATCATGATTTACAAATGGTCTTTAGAATAATCTGTAATTTAGTGAAATCCAATGCTGGGCAAGAGACATGCAGACACTAAAGGGTTTCTAAAAGTTTTGAAAACATGTAGGTTGTGAGGGTTTTTAAAAATTGATATTTTTGAAGAATAATTTAAAAAATTGTATATTTCCACTAACAAAAAATCTAAATAATTTCTTTAATCGATATTTGGTAATTACGAACCACTTTTCGAAAATTTTGCCTTTCCGATGGAACAGAGGTGGCGAGCATTGGTAGAAGTTTAAGGGCCACTTTATAAACATGGGGATATTCTCTCCTTAAAGTATCCCAGAAATCCAGTATATTGGGATTATCCACACGACTAATGTCGCATCTCAATAAGAGCATCTTGATCGGTGTTTAAAAGTTTGTACCTTACGGATTGGTCAAATTCGAACAAAGACTGTCTGTAGAAACTTACATAAACTCACGGAGAAAAACTTTCTTGCATAAAATTGTTTAGAAATAAAGTGCTTTGTAGATCTTATTGACTGAAGATTGTGAAGACAAGGATTAACAATAATTAATGGTCCCTACAATGAGTTGCATTCGATATTCGACTGTGGTCGAAAGTGCTGATCGAACGAATTTTCATTTGGTATTATAAACAATAGCGCTATTGTGAATTTCGCTCGTTTAGGTCGTTCACAGTAGTATATTTTTCACCGCTGAGAAGCTTTGTTTACATATGTATGTAAATTCTGCAAATTAAAATGAAATAAAAAAGGTAGCGAGTTCATAAAAACGCGAAAAATAAATTTAATTAGTACAACGGAGTTCTGGTTGATCGATTCGTCGGAGGATGATAGCTTAGAAAACTGGACAGGAGCAGAAGACGTTTAAGTGCAGACGTTCGAATATATTTTGCCATACAATATATTTAAGAAATTTTGTGTTCCAAATCTATTTAAAATATATTAAAACTATAAACAGCTCCATGATTTTGTTCTCAGAGATTGTGCCAACAACTTATTTGTATTTTCTTTCATAAGTAAAACCAGACTTTCGAGCTTGTGTTTACTATTCACGACGTTAGAACTGTTTGAAATTAATAAAAATGGTTTAAAATTAGTGTCTAGCCGCCAAAAAGTAAGAAAACAAATGCAAAATCATACATTTTTCACAATTTTCTAACACTTCGCTGCACCAACGAAAGCAAAATTCTGTTCGACAGAAAATTCGATACTGAACGAAAATTTCGACACGCTTGCATAGCTCATAATACGAATTTCACTTTCGATCTTCGATCTTGGATAGCCAGCGAAGATCTAAAATCGAATGCAATTCATAATAAGGGCCAATAATTAATTTCATCTACAGAAGAAGGCGCATTCTTTTTAAATTCGAGGAGTTTGTTTTCTTATAATAATTTTAAGCGTTGCTCTTAATTCATTTGACAATGTTCAGGCCTATCACGGAATCCATCGTAGAAAATTTACGAATTCGAATGCCTGCTACGAATACGAAAAAATTGCTATCACTGAATCCGAGTAAACTCGAAAATATCGTTGCCAGCTTCGAATGCTTATTCGAAATCAGCTAGTGCAAAGGAAACAATAGACCTTTATGTATGCTACTTTGCTCCCCCAGCCGTCGCAATGACCGAGTAAGCAAAGCAATAAACTGCCAGTTGAGAGATCCGATTTTTCTTTTTTTTATATAAGTTTTTTTTTTTTACTTTAGGTTTTATTCTTTTAAGAAGATAAATATTTTTTGAAAAAAAATCTGCGATAATTTTAAGATGAGACCCACAATAGCTAGAGGCGTCGCCCGTGTGTATTCTTTCATACATATATGAGGCATTTTTACCGTTATATATTTTTTGTCTAAGTGACAAGGACAATAGGTTTCATAAGGCTTTGCTCGTAGACTGTGCTCTTACAAGGGTTTTATAAAGCTCTGAATTAAGGGCATCTATTCTAAAAGGCCTTTTTCATGCTCTACATACATATATACATATTTTTATAAGCCTCTTCTTTTATACGGGTTTCTCTTCCATTTCGTGATTAGTGCAAATCATCTACAAACTTTTAGACCTCTATAAAATTTCTTCAAGCAAAGTTATAGATGCACTTCTATAAATTTTAGGTTTCAAAGAAATTGCGTATTCTCTTTTCGAAGTAGGGTTTGTCTTCACCGTGGAGAGGATACAGAAGATGGCGCCGATGGCAATACCGCTAATTGGCTCTCAGTGAATTTGACAGAATCATCTGTTTTG
>NW_016167232.1:0-4027 GCF_001687245.7 Rhagoletis zephyria | reverse complement strand
TTTTTTTTTTTACTTTAGGTTTTATTCTTTTAAGAAGATAAATATTTTTTGAAAAAAAATCTGCGATAATTTTAAGATGAGACCCACAATAGCTAGAGGCGTCGCCCGTGTGTATTCTTTCATACATATATGAGGCATTTTTACCGTTATATATTTTTTGTCTAAGTGACAAGGACAATAGGTTTCATAAGGCTTTGCTCGTAGACTGTGCTCTTACAAGGGTTTTATAAAGCTCTGAATTAAGGGCATCTATTCTAAAAGGCCTTTTTCATGCTCTACATACATATATACATATTTTTATAAGCCTCTTCTTTTATACGGGTTTCTCTTCCATTTCGTGATTAGTGCAAATCATCTACAAACTTTTAGACCTCTATAAAATTTCTTCAAGCAAAGTTATAGATGCACTTCTATAAATTTTAGGTTTCAAAGAAATTGCGTATTCTCTTTTCGAAGTAGGGTTTGTCTTCACCGTGGAGAGGATACAGAAGATGGCGCCGATGGCAATACCGCTAATTGGCTCTCAGTGAATTTGACAGAATCATCTGTTTTGATGACGTCACAGTCGAGATGACGTCAATAAGTGCGATATCGATCCCAAACTTGTCGCCAAGGGGTTACCAAATATTTATAAAAATCTGTTTGTATGCAATCTAGTCTCCCAGTTTTTGGGATATCCGGATGAAATTTGGTAGGTGGGTGTATTTTTATAATGTATTAATCATTTGTCGGAACCGGAAGAATCGGACCACTATAGCATATAGCTCTCATACAACTGATTGTTCAGATATGAGATTTTTCGTTATAACTTCTCCATTTATGCAGCTAGGA
Organism: Rhagoletis zephyria; assembly: GCF_001687245.7. Lineage (NCBI taxonomy): Eukaryota > Metazoa > Arthropoda > Insecta > Diptera > Tephritidae > Rhagoletis > Rhagoletis zephyria. Next base: position 3,196 of record NW_016167232.1, on the reverse strand, counting down.
ACATGAAATTTTTCAATACTTCCACCCATTATCAACAGAAAACGCAGAGTGAAAATTACAAAGATCAGGTCACTATAACCTATAGCTCCCATACAACTGATTGTTCAGATAAACGATTTTTCGTTATAGCTCCTCCATTTAAGTAACTAGGAACATGAAATTTTGGACTGTTGTCTATCATTATCAAAAGAATACTTTGAGTGAAAATGGCGAAGATCGGGTTGCTATAACCTATAGCCTCCATACAACTGATTGTTCAGATATGAGATTTTTTGCCATAACTTCTCCATTTATGCAGCTAGGAACATGAAAATTCGTAACGTTTTCAGTCATTATTAACAGAATACTTAAAGTAAAAATAATAAAAATAATATATGTTTAGAATGAAAAAAGATCATCCTGAAAGTAATAAACGTTTGGAATTTGCATTAACAAAGTCGGTTCATAAATAGGATTTTTATAAATAACTCGACCCCAGCGCCACCTAACGAGTTTTCTGGTAGCTATAATAGGACCATGTATGCAAGGTATAACCTCCGAAAATTTGACTGAAATCTATGCACCAGTTTTTGGGTTAACTCCGAACAACGAAAACGGCTATTATTTTATATATGTGACACGTAAAGTTCAGAAAAAAGATTTCGAGAAAAACGACTTTGAAGTTTACCAAGTTGGTTTTGATGCTTCTGAACGTTTTAATGGATTGAAACTCGTTACTTGAGGGTTTTCGGGGTCGCTGATTATGAATCCGATGTTCGTTTTCCAAAATTCGCAATGGCGGATCCAATATCGCGGATGACTTTTTTAAAAATTGAACGGAATCGCTTGAAACTCGTTACTCGGGGGTTTTCGGGGTCGCTGATTACGAATCCGATGTTCTTTTTTAAAAATTCAAAATGGCGGATCCAATATGGCGGAAAAAATTTAAAATTTGTTCGGACTCATGTGAAACTCAAGAATGTCGTTGACACCGAAAACGAGGTCAGTGTTACGAATCCGATGTTCGGAAACCCCCCGAGTAACGAGTTTCAAGCGAATTTGATTAATTTCAGAATAGTTTGTCAGATTTGATTTTTTTGTACTTGAAAGTACCTAACTTTTAAGTGAAATTGCGAAAAAACTAATGCAGCTAAAAAGCGGTTTATTGCATTGGAAAGAGTGGACCGTTTACTATAAGAGTCGATGAAAAAGGAAAACCGATTTTTTCTGACCGTAGGTCCCTTTTAACTTTACGTGTCACATATGATGCTTCAATCTTCATATTTTCAGATAACTTCTTAAAATCTGGTTTATATTGCACAGTTGTGCAGGCTAAAATCATGTTATTTTTGACATGTTCGTCAGTCAGTACGTTTCGGTATTTGTTTTTTATAGCCATTAGTTGTGAAAAAGCCTGTTCCAGAAGAGTAAATGTGTGGAAATGTTGAAAGTTTTTCTTTGTCAACTGCTCTATCCATACAACGATTTCGAGGTTGTCAAGGTTGAGTGTTTTTGCAATCAGATTTTCCTTCTTTTTCACTACGTTATATATTTATATCTTGCCCACGAGTACGAGTCTCCAAAGTCAGATTGACTAACAGTGCCTCCTTAGCAGAAAAATCAGAAAATACCACTCTGGTGAACACTAATAAGTGCGGAGAGTCTGAAGTCAGAGATTCTGTCATGTCTAAATAGCATAGAAAGATAAGAAGTGAATGAGTTCGTGAAAATTCAAAAATAAAAGTCTACTTATGTACCAAAAAAGCTTCCAATTTTTAAACTTTTCAATTAAATGCAAAATATTCTGTTTATCTTCTTGTTTGCGGGCGCCTAAAATTTAGGTCGCTAGCTACCAGGCGCCAGCGAGCTACCGGTTGGACACTACTGGTATAGAGCGTTGACTGATGCGCGTGCGCTGCAACACGTATAAACAGCATTGGGGATAGCGAGAATAAATAATCCAAAACAAATATTTGATGCTTGACCACAATGATGGTTTTCGTTTGATAAGACTAAAGCTGTTGGTCGTAAACTGGACTCGAACCCATGCCATGCGAAATGGTAGCGCGCACTGCTAATATAATGAATATTTTTTTTATTTTAAACTGTATGAATTGTACTCCAGTGAAAAAGAGAATCAACAGTGTTTTTATTTGGTAACATAAATTCCCCACAAAACTATGGGCGGATGAATAGGGCATTTATCTGCCTATACCCGTATTTTTCTATCAAAATTTAGCTGTTCTATACCGGTTTTTTGATATTTTAAACAAGTTTGAAAATATTTCATTTTTTATTTGCAGATGAAAGGTATACGCATAGTCACAGAATAGATAAACCATAGCTCAAATGATAACAAAGCACTTTCATTAAAAATAACGATAAAAATCGAATAGGGTGGCGAATGAAAGCAACAACCGCAGGTTTTACGAAAATAATTTCGTTATATACGAATTGTTTTTTGCATTTTACAAAAAAAACAAAAAAAGAGAATACGAAATTCTTTAGTAAATAGTACGAGCGTATTCGTAAAATATACTAAAGATCTGATGTCTCATATTTTCGTAGTACTTACGAAAACGGTTTTGTACAATTAACGAAAACTTTCGTGGCTCAAAATGACGAAAAATTTCGTAGATGTACCCAAGTTTTCGTTATATTTACGCAGATTTTATTTTCAGTGTACATAGTTGTTGGTATATGTAGGTATGCAATGTGTATTAAACAAAGTGTGTGTGACAACTCAGTGCGGCTCTCTTTTAAGTTACTATTATGTCACAAAATATAAACAAAAGATTCAAAATTAAAAAAAAAATTGTTTCAATGTGACTTCATAGGATGATTCTTCTGAGAGCAATGTGAAATTCAATCACACTTTGTTAAATACACTTTGTATGTATGTACATTAAACTGTCACAAGAGTATATCAAGGGGCTAGAATCAAAAGGATCTAAGTAAGTCTGACATTGTTTTGAGATAATTAAGGTTAAAGTTGATTACTTATTGTAAATTCTGGGTAAATGCATTTGAAATGATTCTTGCCTAAATGCAGGTTAATTAACTAATTAAAAGAATCCTTACTGCAGATGGAAAAACACTGAAATATTTTTTTTTGTGTCACTTGGATCCTTTTACTTCTGAGTACCTATTAAGTAAATTTCTGTAAGGCAATAAATGGCAAAGCTTATTTTTAAAAAAATCTACATTTTATTATGTA